>NW_009693011.1:77963-94411 GCF_000703405.1 Apaloderma vittatum | reverse complement strand
CGCTCTTATCCTTCTGGGTTCTGAAACCTGCTGCCACACCGAGAGCATGGACAGGCTTTCCCGGAAGGCTCTGGAGTGTTTTAAACATTTTCTAAGGGCAAGGACAGAGCAGAATGAGCTTCTGTGTGAATGCTCTATTCACTGTGTCACCGCATAAAATGTAGGTGACGACCTACCTCTGGCAACTGTTTTCTTCCCCAAAGCAGCTAGCTCGTGGCTCTCGGGTTTTGGCTTGGTGTTTTGTTTGTGAGCAGCCAATCCAATTGCTGCAGGATTGCTACAGTCTGAGCACATCCAGAGAAATTAGTACCAAAGCATCTATGTTCTGATCTTACAACAGACTTTGAGCTTATTGGACCCATGTGAGTCAATTCTGGACACTGACTTGCTGCGGAACTGAAATGCAGGAACTGTCAGACAGAAAAAGTGGATTGAGGCTCCTTCCCGGGAATAGCTGGCTACTAATCAAGGCAATTTTGGATCCCAGTTAGAGACTTTGGTACCTGAAGACCCCCTAAGTCTTTTCTGGGTCTGACCCAATCTGCTGAAGGAGTTGACAGTCAAAATGATTTATGGGGGTAAATTCTAGACCATATGTTGGGTGAAATCTTGGCTCCATTGAAGTGAGCTGTGGGGGAGGCAGGGACACTGCCCTGGATTTCATGGCATCAGGTTTACAGCTGCTGTCTGCATGTGGGAAGGGCAGTGGGATATAGAACAAATAACTTTTCTTGCTGGCAAGGGGAATGGAGCAAGCTCTGAGCCTCAATTCCACTCTTTAAGTCAATAGTAAAACCACTGTTTTAAAGGAGGACTGAACCTAGTAATGACAGTATGATTTCCCCTGTCTGTCACAGGATCTGGGTTTATTTTAGTCATTTAAAGTCCTGTCACTTTCCTTTCTTTCCTCTTTTGCCATTGCTTTATTAACTGTAATGCTGTCTGGATGATGTATGGGACCTCAAATATCAACATATATTTTATATATATACAAATATGCTATTCCAGACTCATTACAGCGCCAGGGTTAAGAAAGGAAAAAAAAAGGCTAAAATCAATGCAAGAAAATTGGAACCAGCCCTTAAATGGACAGGAATTGTAACCTGAGGTTACAGTTCTATAGCATGGCATCCAATTTGCTGGGTGCCTGCAGTTGCTTTGTATTAGGGTCCCAAGTCCTGGAAATGTTTTAGCGTGTGCTTAACTTTAAGTAAGGTAAATCATTCCCATGGCTGCTCTTTCTGGCCTGTGACTCTTGTTAGGGTGAATTTGTAGCTGAACTCAGAATTCCCTAGACTTCTGCTGCTTTGTAATGCATTTCAACTCCTCCAGCTCCCCAAATTACTATTAAGTGCATGTGTAAAATTCTAAATATCCCTACTGGTACTGTGAGGAGAGATTTCTCTGCTCACCTTCAGAGGATGGGAAACCTCATTGTTCTTTGAAAGGACGAATTATTTCCTGGATTAGGTACACAGCTATGGGATCAAATCTCAAGATCTTTGACTGGCAACCATGGTGCTGGAAACTTTTCCCTTTGCAGAAACACTGTCGTTGTAGAAAGTAGAATGGCTCCGGAAACTTCTGGATATTGGCATGGAGAATTGTCCTTCAAAGGTGAATATACTGCACATACTAATTTACCCTGGCTTTGTGCAAGATCTTTTTTAAAGCACAGCATGAGAGAGTAGAGCAATCCAGGATGGGCAGATGGTATGGAGGAAATAGTTGCCTACAGCTGCTGGGAGCAGCAAATAATAAAGCAATAGCAGCCAAAACATAGGCACATCCAACTATGGGATAGTGAAAACAGAGACCTGGAGTTTGTGCAGAAGAGTGAGAGGTGGGAACAAGTTCAGCTTTCAACATTTGGTCTGTCCATGAGCTGAAATATCGTCCGGTAAATTTTTGTGATCCCTCTGTGCTGCGGCTCATAGAAAATCAGTGAAGAATTAGCAACTATGAATTGTTACATTCTAAATTTTGATGGAATAAGTTGACTTAGACCTTATTTCTCTAACCAGCTAAACAAGATTGATTCCTAAGAAGTGTGTCTGTGACTCCAGGATTTAGCATGAGCTGCTGACTCTCATCGAGAGCAGAATAACTCTGTTCTTCACTATCAACAGAGCTGTTGTCAGGAAAGATTTAGGAACAAATGAGCTTGAACCTTAATCTCTCCACAGAGGTACAGTAGAAAGCATACTTGCTCACACTTCTGCAGTGCCCACCTATTGTGTAGTCCTTGAGCAGATTAACCTTTTAGAAAACAAAGCCTGCTGGTATGATATAGTCAATGTTTTCTGGGTGCAGACACACATGAAATCAAGACCCCTATGAAATTTAACAATAATAAAGCCAATAATGAAAGAATTTATTGGTGAACTTAGAGGGCTTACTAGACAACAAGGTTATTTTCTTGGATTTTTTTTAATCTATCTAAAAATCTATAGCAAAACTTTGAATGAAATTACATAGAATGGGTAGATCCTTAGAGAAGTGATCATTCCCAATGAAGGTAGGAACTCTCCTATAATTTGGGGGCAAGGGGAAGATGTCTAGAATTACTGTTATATCATAGAAGCTGTTCAAAAGGTCTCTCATTCATGTTTATAAAGGTGAAATGCTCATCATGTGGGAAAACTCACTTAATTACTGCACAGGTCAGATACGATGCGTTTTTCATTACGGTGCTGCACTGAACCCTGACTTGGTGGTGTAATTTGGAATTCATAATACTTCGGTCTACTGAGCAGGCATAGCTAAGTTTGCTTATTGGTAATAAAAACCCTACATATGATGTCTTTCTAAGGAAGTAATGTCTGTTTTGCAAATAAACAAAATACGTTCAGGTTTGTTTTATGGGGGAGGTTATGCAATGAACTGCAAGTATCATCCAAAGCCTTGTGAAATCCAGCTTCTTCAAGACTTCTCCTGGGGAATGGATCATCTTCTTACTTGTAAAGAGTGATGGCTATTTGAATCTCCTTGTCTTGCTATACCCTTTATCTGGGAAAGGATGTATTTTTCCTCAAAAACTTTGAGTGGTTTTGGGAAAGCAGAGTGATTGTGCAAGTATTGTTCGTTCCAGCAGTCATGAAACAGCTCCATTCCAAATTTACAAGGGTCTTGCTTTCTCATTTAGCCTGGAGGGGTCCTGTTTCTCTCAATTAGTCTTTTGAGGTGTGTATTTGTTGTCTTATTATTTTGGCATACTCATTTTTGAGAGTCTAGAGCATCCTCTGTGATGGGACTGTGAAAATGTCTTCCTTCAGGGCAATCAGAACATGGATGACTTTGAATCTGTGAAAACTTAAGAACCAAGACCATGTATGTTGGTTACTTCTCTCTTTTTATAGCTGGAGAGGTGAGAGCCAGAGAGGAACTGATGGAAGTTAGATGGCTGTGACAATTAGAAAGTAACATGTTTTAATATGGTATTATTCTATACATTCCCCACTACATTATGTGGTTTTCTGTGCATCTTCAGTTATTCCTGATAACGCTGTGGCCCTAGATGTGATCTCAAGATAGTTCCCTATGTCATAGGAGAAGTGTAGGACTCGGCTTGAAGAGAGATTTGATGCTCTTTGATCTAAAAGCAGGGTTTTCAAAACAGTATTATCCCTTCTTTGAGTCCTTTAAAAATTGTATTTTGTAATCAGTAAGAAGTGGATTTATGACGTGAGAGACTAAACAATCTGTACCTCTCCTTTATCGCTAGCATTACGCGCTCCTGCATTCCTTCTCTGCTCCTCTCCTTTGCTGTGATCACCCCGGCTGCTCTTAATCATAGCGCACATGCGAGATCAGGGGGGCGATGTGACCTGTTGGGCACTAGACCTGGCGAACTGGATGCACAACTGTTCTGGCTTTGCTCCCACCGCAACTCCCCAGCTCATTGAAAGGCAAAACAGTTAATTAAAAAAATTATTCGCTTCTCTGATAGGATTTGCTTGACACGTGGCAAAACTCTGGAAGAATTTTGAAAACCAAGATTGATTTATGTTTTTTCATAGAAAATAAATATTATTTAGAAGTCCCTTATTTGAAGAATTGAGTCTTGAAGATAACGAACATCCCACATCTTTGCTTTGTAAGTTCAGGGTGGAAAGACTCTCTGGTTCCATACGAAACTGAGTAAAATGATATTTTGCAGCTGTGTATGTTACTTCTGCGGCATGTACCTTTGTTAGTTTCAAGATATTTTAATTAAGCCAGAGAAATTTGGGTGTTCTATGTAGCGGTGATTGGTACTAGCTGGACAGCCAATCAATAAAAAGACCTTCTTTATTAGAACAGGAGGAGCACTCTTACAGAACGGAATTTTGGGGGATCACCCGCATTGCTGCTATTTGTTTTTGCTCTACAGTATCATAAACCACCTTTTGAAAGACAGCTTTTATGAGGTCATTTTTGGACAGCGTAGCAACAGTAAGGTATCAACACCTGTGTTTTTAGTTTCTAGGGTGTATTGGTGCCAGGTGGGAAAAGAGTGGGAGACGGAGTCCTTGCAACAACCTTTTGCAACTGGATCTTTACAGCAAGCAAGAGAGACAGCGAAAAATAGTCAACATTATTTCAGCACAGTGGGGAAGAAGGGATGAAAGCTCTGCAAATGAATTCATTGTGACAACCTTTGTGAAGAATCTGAGTGTTTGATCTTTTAAAAGATTTAATAATTCTTTTGATAGATTAAAGAATAAACTGCGTGGGAGGAGGTGGAGAAGTTAACTTTCTTGCCCCTATTCTGTCAAAATAGTAAATAAAAAGAGCAAATTCCTAAATTTAGTAAGCTTCTCCTCACACCACCTCTTTTTTGCATGTTAGATGCATGTCAAGTTATAGTTTATCCATTAGATAAACACTGGGAAATATGACCCTCTAGATAAAGATTGTGGACAATGATCTAATGTGCTTATATCCAATGGAAATTGATCTAAAAAGCAAAGTAATTGAACGCTTTGAAATCAGTATTTCCTCTGTGTAGCAATCTATGGAGTCCTCTATTCCTCCAAAAGGGCAGACCCTCAATCACAATGTTGTTTTTGTTTTCGGGGTTTTTTTCCCCTGCTTTACCCAGATTTTCTGCCAGTTGCTGAGGCCTTTTGGTATCTGAGCAACACAGGATTTTCCCTGGCAAATATCTTCAGATGGCTTCCAACCAATGAAGCCAAGCTCTGGAGGTCTTTGCACTGATGCTACTAAACTGTATCTTAGAATAATTTTTTGTTTCTTTTAGCCTGCAAATCTTTGTAGCTTGGATCTTATTGTTAAAGCTAACTCAGATTCATGGTGCTGTGATGCAAGAAGTAAATTCCTCTTATTTTTTTTGAGGTATTGTTTGAAGAAATCAATCAAAAAACACCACCAGGAGTTTAAATTGGCTAGATTTCTCTATTAAAGGACCCGATATTTTTAAAGTAAAGAAGTTGTCCCTGTTGCAGAAGAAGATTTTTTTTCTTCAGGGAATCAAACCTTTCTCCTTTGAAAAAGTATTTTTTCCTTAAAATTAACAGAGGTTTTTTGGTTTAGGCTGGCCATTCGGCTTTAGCTAATAAACAAAAGAGTTTTGACTGGTAACAGCTGTCATGTGTAAGTAGGAAAGGGTAGGAAGACTGTGTAATCATTTCCTCATCGAATGCTGAGCAGCTTTTCGTGTGATAAGACCCCAGGGTCCCACAGAGCGAGCCAGAAATTCATCTGGACCAGAGTTGGACAGGAAGGGCACTCAATATAGGCATCTATTTCAAAAGACTCTGCATAATGAAGATTAATTAGACCTTCTCTACTGATCAAGAGTTAAGTGCACATATCCAAAGCCCTGGGCTTCCTCACACTACCTAAGAGTTTCCACGGAAAACCAAGAAAAATAAAAAGTGGTAGACGTGCTACCAGCATAAAGAAATGTAGGAATATGTTTGTTTGCACTACTGCAACTGGCTTCTCAAACCATACTACGCATGCTTCCTCTTTCCTAGAAAAAGGACAAATTCACATACCTACCTCTTAATGTTTGTAACTTCAGTCTATATTGTGAGCTAGGTTTCAACTGGACTTCAGAGTTTTACAGTGGTAGCCTTTCTTTCTGATCAGTTTTCCTCCGAGACATCACTTGGTCTACAGCTCAAATGCAATCTGGAGCGATCTTGGTCTTTGATCCTACAGTTTCAAGCCCAGGATCTAAACTGATCTTCTTTCAAATGGCACCAATGGGGAATAAGACACCAATGCAGCCTGTATTCAATTTAAGGATGTTGGAAAAGGATGGGAATGACTTCCTTGTGGTTTTTTTTCCAGCTGAAGCATCCATTTGAGTAGCTGGCAGAATGAGGGTCTATGTCTAATGGCATCAGTAGCATAGGCCATTGCCAAGGCAGGGTTGACTTTATAAAATACTTATGGGGTAAAGACTCTCCTGTTGCTACTTTAGATACAACTGATGACTGCTATTGCACAAAGAAAACTTAGGCAATGGGTGGGAAAGGAGCTGAGCCCCGTCTCCTTGTGGAGTGTCTCCAGCACCTTTGGGCACGCAAAATCCTTGACAATCCTTATTGTCAAGGCTGCTGACTGCTCTCATTAACTTCAAGTGGAATCGAGTGTTCAGCACAATGGAAAACCAAGCCCTTCACTTCTTTAAAGTGATCTTTTAGGTTTCGTATTTATTTGCAAAACAGGATAACGTGTCCTGAAGAAAACATTTTTCTCCTCGCACAGAGTTTTAGGTAGACGCATCTAGGAAACGCATGTTCTTCAAGCACAATAGCAACTTATGAATAAGATCATACTTGTATTTGCATTAACACGGCTGACTTCTCCAACCAGTTTTACATAATCTCCTTTTCAATGGGTAAGGGTGTCATTTCCCCTTCATTTCATACAACCGTGCTTTGAAAATGTAGGGAGGAAGTATTTAAAGAAAGTCCGCATTTTATGAAAGGGAAAATTGCCGGCGTTCCTTTGTGTGTCTCAGTAGGATTTGGATAGATTACTCATACTTAAAAAGGAAGGGAGCTTTTGCTTTCTCTTCTCCTTTTTAAAAAACTTGCATTAACATGATGTATTGACATATTACAAAATCCAAGGAATGCTGGAGAGCAGATCAGACACGACTTTGTCCACAAGTTGCAACAAATTCCTAAAACGTCATCACCTTCTGAAATAAAATTGTCACATTTTGGATACAGGCAACTTTTATAAGGACTAAAGCTTCACATATTAGATAGGCACAACAGCATGCTTTCTCTCACTTTCTCTTTCTTTCTGCTTAGAAATGGATTCTCTTTTTTTCCCCCCCATTCTTTCTTTTGATCCAATAAGCTTGGTACGAATGCAGCACATTTTAACAATTTTCATAAATCAAGCAACTGGAATAGATTTTAATACAGAATTGTATTACTGCAAGAATGCAAGGCATGCAGGCTCTAAGCACTAACATTTCTATTAGCTGAATGGAAGCCAATGCTTTAGCTGCAAGCATGTTACAGGAAAATAGTTCTCCTCTACATTTCTGGGGTCTCTGATGTCAAAAATTCTCCCTGTAAGTTTTTCGAAGTTGTCCTGTCTCCTGCGTGTTATGACCGGTCAGTCAGTTTGAAGGCTATGTTTTATTCTTCATGGTCAGATATGAAAGTCTATTGAACTATCGTTCTGACATTCTTTGATTTAAAAAGTCATGTAGAAGTAGAATATCAACACTGTAAGGACCTATTACGTTAGTGGTACCTTTTCATAAAGATTTTCTATTCTTTTCAGGATGTATGCTTGTATTTGCTGGTCATTCTTTGTCAGTTTGACACTTGCTAATCAACCATTGATGACAACTGTCATTCTTGCCAAGGACATTTTAACTTATGAGGTCATAAAGACATTTTATACACCTAAATGCACTGTGTGCATATATGCGTGTGCACCTCTGTGCATGTGTTTATATTTACAAAAGGTGTTTATCCTAACAGTACTTTTTTTGGTACAGTTTTGCTTTTTCTCTACTTCATTCTCATTTGTTGCTATCTTTTTTCATTTATCGAAAGCTACTCATTGCTTAATCGTTAATAAAAATGTAAAGGTAGAGGTGAATTTGCTGGTTAAAACTGAGGGGGAAAAAACTGAGATGAAATTTTAAAGCTGCATTGTAAAAAAACTGTTGATAAACATTCAACCATCTTTTTTCTTAAAAAGCAACTTTTTTTTTTTTTGAGAGATCAGTTGATGAGGCTTTCATCTAAATCCATTTATTACCTCATATTTGAAAAGCACTCAGCTCAATAGGGCTCTGTACCTTTGCTGAGATTTCTAGGTATCATTATATCAGGCATCCTAACTTAAGCATGGATAAAAGGTTTGTTATTAGTTACTTTCTCTCAAAAAAAAAAAGAAGGAAAATAAGACATCTGACACTGAAGGTATCAGCCATCAAGCTAGTTTGAAGGCATTTCAGTTCCTATTTCAGAACTGAATTTTATTTACTTTTTTTGCCTTGGCATTCCACAGGTTTTTGAAGTGCTAGACTAGTCATAGCCTACATCTCTGAAAATTAATCAGATTATGAATTGTCTTTCAGGGCCCTGAAGGATAACAATAGTATTTCAACATGTGGACTCCTGAATCTGTAGTTTGAGTTCCTGACACCAGGCATTCAACTTCAGAAACCGAATTATTTCAATTTACATGTACCGCTCTTTGGAGAGTCGTCTTCTAAATATAGCAACACGTATCTGTTGTCGCAGGGCAAAAAGATAGCTTGGGCATTGTAGATCACTTTTCTGCTGGAGGGGAATACTGGTATGTTCTCAGTTTAATTGCCCTATTTAGACTGGTGTACCAGTCTTGGAGCAAGAGTTGTCAAATAATATGCAGGATAATCCCTTCTTATAGGAATCTCAACCTCACCTCAGCGACTGGTACCCAGAGACTGATTCTGGCTCAAGAACTGACCTCAATCAGAGAGCAGGGCAAATGCAGAAAGCAAATTATCTCACTGCTTCCACAGTTTGCTCCCGAAGGACTACAGAACCTTGCATAAACAAAACTAATTATAACACACACACACACACACACACAAAATCGTAAAACTAAACCTTCGCTTGCAGGCTAACAAAAAGGAACCTGGCAGAATGTATGTCACAGTGCCATCTACTGACGCCGGTCACCACAATGCACGAAGAATACCCAATTACATCAATAAAATAAATAAATAAGGCTAGGAGTCTTGGAAGGATTGTAGTCTTACGTTTAAAGGAAGGAGATGACTGCTAATTAATCTGACAAAAGAGAAAGCCTCACCTACTGACAGGTTATTCATCCCACAAATGTTAGATTTCTCCTCAGTGCAATGTGTTAGTTCTTGTAATTCTTGGAAAGAGACTGTTGCGATGGAGGAACAACTGACTGTTGGTGCCAGCTTTTATATTTCTGGTTTGTCTTCATGAACGCTGTATGCTGGAGGAGAGTTACAGGCTACTATGGCGAGCAATTTGAAAACATAAAGGAATTCCATAAAGGAATGCAATTGTGGAATAAAATCTGTTCAGTCTACTGTGCAATAACTTTATCTGACACAGAAAACGAGCAGTAACTTGGAGGCAGGTAGGAGCAACATGTAATCCAGTTGACATAAATGAAATGATGATACTGGCAGAAAATTTGGCTGCATATGAATATAAAGGCTGTTGAATAACGGGGAATGGAAAATGACACGCTTAGCAGCAGTAAGGTAAAGATGAAAGAAGTTCAGAAACCATTTGTACGGGAGAAGCCATGTACACGTCAATAAAGACTGAAATTCTTTGCTCCTAGAAGCAGAGCTGAATGCTGGAGCCTGCAATCCTAGCTGTGTTAAGGGTTGCCAAATGGTAAAGTGTCAAAACAATTAGAGTTTATTCTCTGGTTGCTAATGTGCAAGCTGAAGTGGCGGCTGAGATGTTCTGCAAAAACATTACTAAGCAAGATGATGTATCATATTCTGTATCACTCTCAGTAATTCCAAGGTAAGAAAGAAATGAAGGATGAGAAGAGAGTGGTTTGGAATTGAGAGGCAGAGAAGAAAAAAAAAAAAGTCAAGAGGTGAGGAGATGGCAGAATATTGATTGAAGAAACATTTTTATATATTCTTAAGCCTATTGTCAAGTGTAAGAATTCAGAAGGAGGGTAAAAGTAAGCACCTGAACTGCACTTGCTAAGATGGACTCTTATATGTTGTGGCAGATGGAGCTGACACCCCGAGAGAGGCTAAGAGGTGAAAGCAATAATGAACAATCTTCACAGAGTAAAAGTAGGAGAAATATTAGAGCTGTTACAAGAGAGCAAGAAGGAGATGTTTAGATTTATGAGTTCTTTTGGATAGCAGCCATGGTTTGTCTTTATTCCCTCGTAACTGGTTCTTGGTTCGAGCTTTGTTGGGTCGTCAGATTAGGGCCATCGGCTCTAGAAGGTTTTTAGTCCTTTCTTTGGATCCTCTAGGAGACAGGGAGCTAACATGTGGAGTGCAAATGTGCTATGCTTTTGGGAGGGCTGTCTTGATAAGTAAAAGCAATGGAAATATAAAAATAGAGAAGGAATTTTATTATGGCACTCTCGGTCTATCCTTGCTGTTAATATTTTTCTCAACTATTTGCAATGATTTTGAAAACTGGACTTAAGGATGGGTGTTGTGATTCAGAAGCTGCTGTCGAGGGATCGTTTCAGAAGGGAGACCTAAGCTATGATGACAGTTGTCCATCTGATGCAGCAGAAAGCAGATGTTTCATTGAAGTCAACTGGATGACATTAATGTTTAAAGCAACACACACAACTGAGTCTTTCCTTGGATCAGGGCCAACAAGTGAACTCTATTGCTCTTGCTGGGTCTTGGTGTAAGTTTTATGCAAGGCATTTCTCCTGCTCCTCCTATTTCGCATTCTCTTCTTCCTTGCATTACTTCATTTAAAGTCAGTTAATGGCAGCCCAGGCTTGTCTTGAGCTGTCTGCAGTTCGACAGCACTGGGCACCATGGAGCAGTCGGTTGGGGCAGACGCCTACAGAATGTTAGTGAACCTGGGCAGGTGCTCTGCTATCACATTGCAATGTGTTTTTCAGCTGATCTAGAAATTTCAAATAGTCATTTCATTTTTCCTTTTTTTTAACTTACTTTAAGAAAATAAAGGAAGCTTCTTATTTTCAGTCATGGATCATGATGAGGACTGAAGCAGTTTAAACTCAGCTGACCTTAATCATGCAGGTCACCCTTCTAGAACTTTTGTTTATGTCCTGTTGAGCTGCTGAAGGGGGGGTGGGAAGCAGCTTTTAGTTTCTAAACCCCCTCGTGGTATTGAATTCTAACCAAGTACAGCCAGCCCTGCCAGCCAGAGATGCCAAAAGGAGGAAAGCTGCTGAATCAAAAGAAAATCAGGATTGGGAGGATGGTAGGGAATATGAGAGTAGCACTAGGTGAGTTTATTTGGAAGATTTATTACTGTTTTGTATTTGCAGATCATCTGGGAGTAGACTTGGGTTTTTATTATTACTGTTTTCCTAAGTTATTTAGCAAATGTTTTATGAAAGCAACTTTCAGCATATAGATCAGTTATCACCAGCTATTTGCTGCTCTTGAATAAGTTTTGCTGCTCTGAGCTGAACTTGCAAGATGCCAAAAACTGCTGAACACCTTGGGCTGTGATCTGAGTAGATGGGAGTTCATGGTGCGCTGCAGCTCTCAGGTTCAAATCCTATTTACCTGGCATGGAGTGGCCACTTTGATCATGTGGTTCTCTTTCTGCTGCCTACCTGAGTGACTCTCAAGTGCCTTTCAGATCGTTCACATGAATGCTTCTGTCACAGTAGAGCAGCCCTGGCACTTTCTCCTTGCCTCTAAACCCAGCTGAGCGGCCTCGTGGGATGGTGGCACGTGCTGTGGCAGCAGATGATGGACAAGCAGGTGTGGAGGTACGGCCTGTAGCCAGGCACCAGCAGAGAAAAACCTCTGGTCCTTCCAGATCTCCATCCCTCCCTGTTACAGGTCATCACTTGGGCACTGGTAGCAAAGTCGGGAATAATTTGGAAAGCAAGCACTGCCTTAAATACTAGTGTTCTCCTACCCTGCCGAAGCGGAGTCGTCCTGGATAGATGGGATGGACAAACGGCTCTACCTTTGCATCCATCATCTGCTGTGATGGATCGTCTCGTCACTGCGGGCAGAATCACTCACCAGATTTAGCACACAGCAGAGATGATCTTTGATCCAAGTGCAATCATTTCATTGTGGGTGGTGGGAACTCGCTATAGACTTCATTTTACATACTGTGGTACTGACCCAAACCGACCCCAGCCACGTCTTTGAGCTTGGGACAATGAGCAGCCCCTGACGCATGTTCTTAAGCTTACTTATTTGTCTGAAAACCACCAGTCTGCTTCCTGAGAAGTAGGATGGCATTATTAGAAAACCTAGGAGATGTGCCACGTTGGCCTTGCGAGGGGATGTGTCTTTGCTGAGAGTGGTTTACAACATTATACTCTGTAGTCATCAGCTGATTAATGCTGGCTTATTTAGAAATACAGTCTAGCCATAGCTGACTGCTGTTCCAAAAGATCCGGGTATGTCCTTTCTCTACCACACTAACTGGAGTATGTTTGCTGAAGTTGCTATTGCATACGGTTAAGCAATAAAACATTTACAGCCATTTCAGAAATTTTTACAGTAGGCAATGTTCCTCATTAATTTTGCCGTTGTAGATGGGATTTCATGAGGTGTGAAGGCATGCAGAGTTATACTTTATGCTATCCCTGATCTTGCTTGTAACACCAAGTTTTTAAGGAAAAATGCATTGAAATGAGAAAGGGATATTTTAGGGAAGATTGAGGAAGAAGCTTGACGCACCATGAAAGTAATGACTGTTGTGCAGTTCCACATCCAGCAATGCAGTGACTTGTGCTCTTGCTCTGCATTGTGAATTGATTGTTTTGCATCAATCTACCAGTTCCTGTAGTGTAATCTGCCAGTCCACTTGGAGACATTTGAAAGGGCGTGTTATCATTAAAATACACTCTACTGACGACTGAGGAGTTGTGACTTGGTGGGTGGTGTAACTGCCATTGACAGAACCAGTGGAAGGGCTGTTCTTCCACTGAAATATGGAGAAAAGCTCCTGGCTGCCAGTGCCTCTCAGACTAAGCAGGATCTGGTGTACTATAAAAATATAACAATAATGAGTTCTTTCTAGAACCTTCAACTAAGGAATCTCTAGGCATGTTTCAAATATCAAAGAACCAGAAATCCATTGTAGTTCTGTCCCCTGGGTATAGGTGGGAAACAGAGACCCTAAGTGAAGAACTGCACAAGGCTAAAGCTAAAGCCAGTAGCGTATTAGGAGGCAGAATACAAAACTGGCTCTCAGGTCTGACCCTTGCTGTGGGAGTTGTCCCCAACTCCCCTCCCACTTTGGGATGATTTTTAAATAAAAATGCATAGACAGACTCTTAGTGACTGGTAAATATTTTCGTATGTCTTTTTTGCTGAAAGAAGACTTGTCTTCCATTTTGGAAATGTTAAAGTGATACCTACGTGTTTGCAAACTACAGTATAACAAACTACTGCTATAACAAATTACAGAATGCTCTGCTCCATCCTGTCCATCACAGGGCTGCATCGTTACTTGACTCTCCTGTAAATATTAAGACACATGATAGAGAGTGATAGGTCAAAGCAGAGAAGATCTGGAATTATTCTTTTCATAATCCAAAAGAATGAGCCTTTATTATTTCTCACACTTGTGTATCTGCTCCAATTTATGGGGTAGATAAGGCTTAAATTTTGAAGAGCAACGTCATGAGTTGCTTTTTCTTATAGATCTAGCTTGTAATGTGCAAACAATGAAAACAATAAAACTTGCATTTAAAAACAAACATTTCTAACACAGGAGCTACATTAAAATGACACAAATTGCTTTTGTGGGCTGAATTTAACAGAACACCCATGAGGTTCCACTTAAAAACAACAAGCCAACAAAAATCAAATTGCATTGTTTTACTAGCAAACAAAATGGTGAACATGCCTTGGGCTACGTTTTCAGCATGTTTTCTTGGAAGATCAAAGCTTAAATCCCATTAACCCTTCAAATGTCAGTCTAGTGAATTCACTTCTTTACCTCTGGGCTTCTAATACTCCCTTTAACATGAACCAAGCTCTTTGCCTACATCTGATCCTTTTCCTCCTCCTCACGCAGTCAGCGCTTCACTTGTCTCCCCCACCGGCGTCTCTACGGAAGCACCACCTTGTAAGTGGGTAGAGTTCAAACAGGCTGTTATCCATCCCACACTGGTTTCCCATTTTACTAACTTGGAGATCTGGATAGAAGCCAGACCTAAAATAATTTTTTTTTTTTTATTTATTTTTTTTTTACTGTTTACTGTGGCACTGCAAATGGCCACGTAAGACTCGCTTTGCTGGCTAGCAGACCCGGCTTTAGATCAAGTCTGGGTCTTGTTTTGACCCCTCCCCATCAATGATCTCCTCCTGGACGTTTGGTGGGCTCGATCATCGATGTGTCTGACAGTTGGTTACGCATAGGGAAGGAAAGCTGATTTGTGATGGTGTTTGACACAATTTCTATCACCTGTTCCCACAACCGCTTGTCATCTTGTGTGCCTCCTATTTGCATGAGCAAACACACTAGATGCCTCCTCCTGAGGGTTAGTTGCTTTCTTGGGGACAACGCTCTAATACTTTTGTCCAAACATGCCTGTTTGACCACAGCGGGACGGCTCCTAATCTGGCTTTACCCTTATTTCAGTGCTCTGCTGGGATCCTGCTTCGTGTGTAAATACAGAATCCTCAAAATCGTTATTAATTCCAAATATCTGTGCGTCCGTTGTGTAACATCGGGAAGATTAGGGCGACAGCCCAGACGCACCCTTCTGGTATCAGTTTGTCCTTATGGGGAAGCGTGGAAAGATTTAGCTGCACTGATGAGCAGCAGCATTTTGAGCACTTGGCTTATCCAGCCCAGGATGATACCGACAGTCCAGTCGGAACCTTGGAATGTGTTTGGAAACTTGCCAGAAGGCAGAGGTCAAAAGGGAGGATTTTCTTGTGTGTCTAGAATTAAATTTCTTAAAAATAAAAGAAAAAAAAAAAAAAAGGAAGAGGGGAAAGGGAAGGGGAAAAAAAAAAAAAGGAAGCAGCCTGCATTAATTTAGTTCCAACCAGCTCCATGTTCGTTAACTTGAGCTAAGCGAGAAGGTGAATGTGTCCCAGCTCATACAGAAGCAAACTGTACTTTCCGGCTGCGCTACCCTTCTCGGGCCTCCCATCGACATGCCAGAGTTCACTCTTAAACTGATTCAGTTACAGTACCAGCCCCACAGCTGTCTACAGCTGTGTGCCTCCCAGCTCCACACAACTGCCTTTTCACACAGCAATGGCCCCTTTTAAAAGGGTTCACTCGCACAGATTGCTGCAGTCTAACAATGTGTAAAACATGGTACTTCAGACAGGCTTTCCTTTTTATTGTGTGGTCTTTTTTTGGAGTCTTTTATACCCCCAGATGAGAAAAGCTATTGCCAAATACCTCGGGGCAGCGTGGTTTGGGGTTTTTTGGTGCTGGTTTTTTTCTTCACCTGAGTGCTTCACAAGGAGGGCTCCTGCCTCCCCTGCTGCCCCCTTCTTTAGAAATGCCTCATCCTACCTCCAGTTCCAAGAAAAAAAAGAAAAAAAAGAAAACTGCCCTCCCTTTTCTTTTTGAATAATTGCAATGCAAAGCCCTGAAAGGCCAAGTATACAAATCGGAGCGTGGTTCCAAGGGCTGTTTCCTCTGAAGCACCTGCAGGGAAAGCTTCCCGTGGGATTGCGGGCATGGTTGTCACCGTGGGCCATGGCAGAGTCTCTGGATCTGGAATACAAACCCTAAGCCTCCCCTTTCACCCTCTGTGTCGATACTTTACCCTAAATCCGAGGGAAGTGAGCAAATGACAGAAGTTTATGATTATTCTCTTTTAGATAATACCTGAAGTTTTCCCGATGCTACACAAACGGGGGTTAAAGGAGGGTTTCTTGCTCAGGAGCATTTGCAGTCACAGCAGAAGGTGCAGAAGTTTGTTCTCTTCGCTCCTACTTTTACGTGACTATAGAAAAACTGCATTTTGTGATGGGTGTTTTTTTTTGGAAAAAGGCATTTTCCAGCACGTTTAGCTCTGTTAGTTTGGGGTTATTTAGAGGTAGTGGTGGTTGTAATTGCATATAGGAAGGCTGTTGTTGCTTCCCCTTGGGTTGTGCCTCTCCTTTCGATTTCCCCTTTTTCTGCTGCGATGAGGAAATGAAGAGAAAAGAGGGGAACAATTGAAAAAGCAGCACTTTTTTCCCTTTGCCTATCACTCAAAACTTGTACATGTGTTTTAGGGGAGAGGGGAAATTAAAAATTATCTCTAGGCAGCTGATTATCCCTTCCCAGACATCACTCAAGAGGAGCTGTGAA
>NW_009693011.1:58540-77632 GCF_000703405.1 Apaloderma vittatum | reverse complement strand
TTTTTTCCTAATCCCATCATCGTTATTCTGTTCTAAGGCCTTTGCCAAATGTTGGCGTTTGGTACTGATTTGAAATACAGCTAACTCTCTTGGTGCCAGCTTGCATGAAATAAGGGTCCTGGGTAACTGTGGCCAGAGCTGGTGACAGGGTTTTCACCGGTCTCTGGATGGTTTAAATCCACTCCCTCCTCTGAGCCAGGCTGCTTTTCAATTAGCTGGAAGCACACCCGTTTTATGCTAGCTGTAGAGATGATGGATGGAGTTTCCACAGCGGAGAATTTAGATGAATTTAGTTTCCATCCGAGGGCAGTGGGGTTGCCGGCATGACGTAGCGCAGCAGCCTCGGCTTCTTGCCGGGTGTTGGAGGGGGGGGGCGGGGGGGCCCCACCCCTCCGGTGCGCCCATGAGGTCAGGGCTGAGGCACGCCAGACTCTCCTCTCTGCCACATGGCAAATGGAGATGCTGAGTCTGGTCAAGCTGAAACTTTTCAGCCGCCCTACGTTCTCACAAGCTGTTTTTGTAAAGGAAAGTTAATATTTTGGCTCTTTCCTTTGGGAAGGGATGCAGGATACCCAGGAAGTGAAGGCATCAAACGAGCAGGACCTTCTGGGATCAGAAGGCATCCTGCAGGCGTTAGATATGGATGGCATTTGATACAAGAACTGAGGTTTCCCTGTTTGATTGAGTTAACCTGTTTGTGGTTGTACACGCACAATGGGCTGCATTATGAGCGCCAAGAAACCCAGAACCCCCCCGGGACTGAGCTGAAGGGCAGATGTTTCCCACCCAGATGCTCATATCTCTAGGGGTGAGAGAGACTCCTCAGGACCTCTGCAGCAGAAGGTGTGGAGACGCACGTTTCTGCATGTTTGTTCACATTTGACCCTTTGGTAGCGGCACATAACTCCCTCCCTGTGCGGTTTGCACCCGTTCCCAGCAGAAATAATACTTACAGACTGAGGGATGTCGGAGGAGAACAGCTGCTCTCAGCTGGACTGGGGTGAGGGGTCTGTAGCATGCACACACCTGTACTTCAGGAGCATTTATTTTATTTATTTTTTTTTTTGCACCATATCTAGAATAATTAACTGATTTTTTTGTGCTTGTGTAGATGCATCTCTGATAAAAATGTTTTTGGAGAGGATGCCTAAGTCTTAAAAAAGGGATGACTGGTAGCCAGAATGGGCAGAACTAAAGGTGGCAGGGTAGACAGTGGGCAGACGACCTGCAGCCCAAGCTCTCGGTATCTTGAGTCCTTCAGAAGGGATCAAGAGAGATTTAACTCCAAAGCAGCGAGTGCTGCTGCAAATGATTGGGTCATGTGGTTTGCCTTTCCACACGTAGCTCTTCTCAGCACAAACCTCAACTCACCCAGGCACAGTCCAGTCAAAGACATGGCAAAGGAAAATATGGGAAATATAAAAAATCCAGACGCTCCATAAGTTGGTCACTTGCTGTATAAATGAGGGACGGCCTCGAGGTGCCAGGGTGATAACAGGCATTTAACCTGAGAAATCATGGCAGTGGCAACGCTAATAGTTGTTTCCTTATGTGCTAGAGGGAGATATTTTGGGCAAAAGGTGTAGTTGCTACTTGCTCTGCTAAATGGAGGCTTGAGCTCTGCTCAGACAGCAAGGGAGGTGTGAGAAACGGGGTCATGTTCTTGAGATTGCAGTGAAGTCTCCTTCTTCACCTTGCGTGGATGCAGAAATGAGAACGCCTAATCTGTAAATGTTAAGCTGCTGGAATTTCTAGGATGGGACATTTTTCATTTAAGCTATTACCTTCCTGAGAAAAGCCTTTGTTTGGGGAAAAAAAAATAGTTATTTACTCTTTCAAATCAAGATGGAGCATTTCAGTGAAGCTAAGACATGATTCCTATCCTCTTCAAAATTAAACGCTTCAGTTTTCCTTTTGGAAATTATTTTTCATTCCATGTTTGTGTAACACAATTCTTTAAAAAAAAAAACAAAACAAAAAGTCAAAATTGAAATGAATCGCTTTGAGTTTTATTAAAGTGAAACCATTTTAGACTGCGGAGGAAATATTTTATGCTGGGAACAGAAGAGATCTTCAGGCATTCTCAGCATTTGAGTGCTCCTTCTGATTTTTAAAAAACATTAACATCAACAAAATGTGGAAAATTCAGAATTAAATACAGAAGAGTTTCCAGATTACAACCATCCCAATAAGCAGTTCAGTGTAAAGACTAGCTGTATGCACTCTTGCATAGCACATACCAGAATATTTTACGGTTAGGACTGAAAGTCTGTATTTAAGTAGCAATAACTTACGCAAAGAATTGACAGATTGGAATGCACCTGGTTCAAGCTGTTTTGTTACTGATATTCCAAGTTTTCTCTCGTGAAAGCCAGCTAGGGTACGTACAGTCATACCTAGGGCTGCTCTACTTAAAAATGCTCTGAAACTAGACTCGTGCTGTGGGTTCCCAGGGCTAAATGCTCGAGGGACAGCTGAATTCAGGAGGTTCCCAAAATGTAAGGAGACGTGCAGAGGGTTCTGTGCCTCGCGTGCAGCTGCACGAATGCATGCACCAGACCGGTCCGTTTAAGGAGATTTCAAGCAGGACCCAGAAAATCAGAACCACCCCAAATCACTAGTTGCTTTTGAAAACTGAGGCCAAGCTACTTAGCTGCACTGCTGGCAATATTGTTTGAAAACAATGGGGCTCAATTAGATGAGAATTATTTTAACACTTCGGAAGGCTGCCAAGTCATTTCCTTCTCCTTTATTGATTTTTTCCGTTGCCAGTAAATATATATGCAGCAGCAGAATGAAAGCAGCAGCAGCATTAGAGAGGGGGGAAAAGTTAAGTGTTAAAAAGGAGGCTGTAACAAGATATCTGCCTTGAACCTCTGGGAAGAAGGGGGACATTTTAAGACAGAAGGAAGCAAGGGATTCAAGGAGGCATTTCGCAGGGTTAGATGCGGTAGCAGACAGCCCAATATTATTTTCCTTCCAGTGCTTTGCCTGATCCTTTACTTAGATTGGCTCCTGTTTCTTCCCCTTATTGTGCAGTCCCTGCTTGAGCTGGTCTCTATGTAAAGACATTCCACCTACATTCCTTTGCCACCGGGTGAGAGGAGGGGGGAGCGCAATTATGTGGGCTAACGAGACACAAAAGGCCCCGTTCTGGAGCTAAAGCTTATAAACTTGTGTTAACTTTTTTTTCCCCCCCTTAAAAATATAAAAGATAAAAAAAGGGGAAAAAAATTGGTTTCTGGCAAGGTGTCTGGTTTGTTCCCTTCCTTACTTACCAGCCTAGAAGTAAAGGCTTTTGAGCTGCAACGATCCCACCCATGAACGTTTCCCTGTCCAGCACTATGTAGATCCCCCAAGAATAAATAGTTTTTAGGTTTTTTGGCAATACCAGTGTTTCTCTCCAGCTTTTTCGTATGCTGAGGTAGGTATAGATCTAAATGGTCCTCGGATAAGAGGGGCTATAGGTGATGAATTCTGCAGGGGTGCCTCTGTCATACACCCGTTTGGGTCTAATGGGGGCCATTATAGCATCTGTGCAAGTAGTTTCTGGGCTTCAGGTGTGACCTTGCCTCTTTCCATCTTCTCCAGCATCCTTGAGGGTCATGTCGCTGTGCTGTGTATAAGTGCTAGGCATATTTCACCACTGGAAGAAAACTCGCTCTAGAAGGAGACATGGCAGAGCTTGTCTATAAAAATATCGTGACACTCAAAAATTCTCCAGCCGAGTAAGGTGCGGCATGGAATAAATCGTTTAGAAGTTCATATAAACTGGACCTTTTCCAGGTGAACGTCTTCCAGGCTGTTATCAGCGCAGGATTTGTTATCGGCGTTATTACACTTCTCAGCAGTGAACTTCATTAGCTATGCTTGTGCCATGTGCAGTTCTTTCTAAATGTTACTGTCCTGCTCTCCATATTGATTTCTGTGCCCCTGTGCTCTTTCTTCCCATTTTGTCTAATAAGCAAATTTCATTACCTGACTTCACAATTTTTCCTCTGGGCCATTAGAATTGCTTGACTGTATTCCTGGCAGAGCCCTTAATTAGAGATGGATCAGAACTGATGCCATTAGACTGATCCATTAACCACACTCTTCCTGTGACTCCAAATGCGAGGGGTTCAGATAAAATGTGACCTGGATCCAAATCACCACTGAATTCATCGTGCAAAACCTCAAACCTCCTTAGATTGCCAGAGATGAAGAATAAAAGTTAAATGAAGCCGGTCACCCCCATGGACCTTTTGCAGATTCTGCCTGAGTGGTCCTGACGCAGGAACCATCTCTGGCTTTATTCTGCAAGTAACACGTTTCTGATGTACCAACGATTTTTTTTCTTCTTATTGCACTTTTTGGAAGGGCGAGTCCTTACTTCGGCACAATAAAATTTTATCACTTTATTTGCATAAAAATCATCCGAGGTACATGCTTTCTTCTGTTAGCACCGACATCCTGAAAGCAAATACGCGTCCCCTGAGCTGTGCATTCTTCCCGCATCTCCAACTGTCTCTGCGTGAGAGTCAGTCACTGTGCATGCTCTGGCACAGCGCTTAGAAGAAAACAGGCAAACTGAGCCTGGCAGAACCAAGCAGGTCCGCTGCGTTACCCTTCCAACCCCATGTCCCAGCCTTTCTCAGCCCCTGGTTGCTTAGGGGCAACTTATTCTGAGCCCCTGGTTGCTTATAGGTTGTTAACCTATAACTCTCTCTGACTCCAGGGATTCTGGTTTCTGGGATAGTAGAGCATGAAACCAGGGAGCCAGGTTTGGTACATGGAATTTCCTGACTGTATTCACTTTGCTTTTAACAAAATACCCTTGAGAGCTCTCTGGAAGCTAGTCCAATTTTTAAATCTCCGTATAAAATCCAATTAGGTTGGAATTCATAAGCTAAGATAGACATTTGGGCTTTCCATGGCCCTGTCAGGTGCTGCCTTGTCCAGCAGACTGGACACTTGCTTAAAGAAACTGTTCTAATATTTCCTTTTCCTCTGCTTCTCTGTGTATTTCATTTGGGTTTTGAACATCTCCATTGGCTAGCACGTGCCAAGGCAGTCAGTGTGTGCTCCTGCTCGTAGGACCCTCTGTACTGATGGCCTGTGGCCTCCTTTTAAAGCCAGGTGTGGCCAGAGGTAGACACAGAGAAGCAGAACGTTATGATCTCAGAAGAGATGCTCTGGATTAAGGAGGTCGCTATGCCATGAGAGTGTTGTTCTCTCCAGCAGAAGTTAAAAGCATTGAGTCGTGATGCAGAACAGGGTTTTCCAAGCAAAAGAGTCTACAAAGAACCCTTAGTTGGCTATGGTTGTAAAAAAACCAACCTTAAAGTTATCTAAGATTTCTTCTCATGCCTTTTGCAGCATCCACATTTACTTCCCCACAAGCAAAACCAAAGAGCCTCCCTTCCCCCAAATCCTTGAGTGTGCAGAATTGAACTCTGCCCTGTTCTGGTGGTTATGTTTGTTTACATAGATGTTACAATAAAAATAATATTTGATTCTCTCCTCTCTTCCCTGGAGTGACTGCCGCAGGGTTCCCCCAAGGATGGCTCAGGACATATTTCACATCATCTGTCTTTCTGAAAAGTTATTCCCACCTCTCCTCCAGCCGGAGAGGGTTAACTGGGCCTTTCCCTCGCCCTAGCAGGGGCAGCACCTGCTAGCAGGGTGGGGTGTTCCCTTGCACAGCTTGCCAGAGGCAGATTATTATTATTATTATTATTATTTTGTAAAATAACACGTTTCTTTGTCTGCGTCCTACCCCGCAACCTTCAGTAGAGTGTCACCAGTCTCTCAGCCCTCGCTGCCCAATTTTGCCACTTCCTCGGTTTGCAGGGAAACGCTCAGTTTGAATTGGCCTGCAGAATAACTATTCGAGAAGGGTGAGAGATGGAACAAAAACGGGAGACTTCCCCCAATCCCCCTCTCATCCACCCAAAAGAAGCGTAATTTGCCTTTAAAGGCTCTTAAACAGCAAACACATTCTGTCTGATCCTCCTTAATAAAGTATCCCGGCAGTGCTACAGTGCCTTATTTGAGGTCTGTGCAGTCTCATTAAATTTGATGTGTCACAGAGGGCTTGGACATGTGAAAAGGAGGCTGCAGGAACCAGGATTGAAGTTTGCCAGATTTGCTAAGGAAAAATGATTCATTACAGCTCTGCAAAATGGACGCCCTTCAGGCTTCCCGCTCCATCGATTGTGTGCGCGAGACGGGCAGAGCGGCCGTCGCAGCCGGCAGGTTTAACCCTTATTAATAGCCGGGTAAATTAAAGATTCGGTTTGATCTCCTAAGATGTGCGCTTAGACTTCTGCGCTCTGAGTAAAGGAAAGAAAGGTTATTAAAGATTTAAGGGCTGGATGTTTCAGCCGAAAACCAGGGGCTCGCAGGGAGGAGGGCAGCAGCTTCGGGGCTCCTCGGGAAATAAGGCAGGTGTGAAGCTGGGCACCCAAAAGCCATGGTCATGGAGCTTCTGGGCATCTCTGGAGACGGTGTCTCAGTTTGATGGCTCCAGGAGACAGTGATGCGAGAGATGTCTCTGCCCTTGTGATGAGAGCAGCGGTACAGCCGGGTTTATGGGTATGAAAAGGTGTTAATACCGGGCAAGAGGCTGCAATTGTGAGCTGAAGAGCAACAGGCTCACACATTACCTTTCCTTCCTCTCCTTTCTCTCTCTCTGTGAGCACAAAGTTCACACCACGGCCAAAATTCAGTTCAAGACGTCAGGGGGAAAAAAAGTCAAGAAAACTCATCTAGGGGCTCCACGTCCATTTCTTTGGAGAGCAACAAATAGATGGGAGAAAACCAGCAAGAGGGATTTCCTGATTTCTCCTGATTTGTGGCATTTGAGTTAGGGGCCCAAAAAGAAAAACATTTGTGCTTTTAAAAAGGTTGTAAATCACACTCTGAATGCTCACCATTTACATTTTAAGTGAAATAGGATGTCAAACCATTTTGCTTTATGTTTATTTTCAAATGCCGTACGCTTTACTGTCCACTTTCCCTAGTGCCAATGCCATTTAAATCATCTTGTGTATAGCCAAAGATGCAGGGAATATAAATCTTGCATGGTATATGTATACACCAATTATTCTTGGGAAATGCAGCCCGCCAGCTAGAATTCGCAGTACCTGAGCAACATGCACACAGCGGGCTGTGCTATTTCTGCAAAGCTTTGGGCCTGATTCTTACCCAGCACAGATTTAAAAGTAAATCCACAGAGTTCAGTGGTGTGACACAGGTATAAAATGCATGTAAATGAGATCTTTTAATTTTAGCAAGTTTCAGCTGCAGACGCATATGGATGCTGTGTGATAAATTCAGTCTCTCGACTGCATATTTAAACAAAGCATTAAAGCATTCACGCTTCCTGTTGGAGAAGTATTTTATTTCTTTTCCTTTATTTATATAGCATGGCAGAAAGAGCAGAAATAAATTTTGTCTCCTTCTTACTGCCTCATCACCAGCAGAGACGCACAGGAACAAGATGAAACATTGTTCAAATAAAATGTAAATTTAACTTGCGTGCCTTGTCCAGTAAAACGCTGTGGGACTTGGCGAGGACTAACACGGTGCAATATGGAGAGCTAGACGGGGCCGCAGGAGGGATGGACGTGGTCCCAGTGCAACCCCCGTCAAATGGATCAGGGTGAGGGGCAAAGCTGCACCGGAGCCATCCCAGCTACTCTACCAGCTCAGTCAAAATCGGGAAAAGAATCCAAATCATCACAATTTGATTTGCAATTACTGCTCTACCTTAATTTGTATATGTTTTTCTCACAGTGAGGCTGGAAGAGACAGTGCTAGATCTTCCCTGAGCCACCCTCCTGGTTAATTAAAAGATATTCTCCCCTATAGCTTCTAGCACAAATCCAATTTACCGGGCTTTCTCGTGGGCAAAGAAAGGCTGAAATTCAAGCTATAAGGCTAAATAGATCCACATTGTGCTGTGAAAAAAAAACACCCCACAACCCACATCACAATTCAGTTAGCTGCTTAAAAAGCTGCCTTGCTTATTGCCATTGTTATAAAACCTAATAAATCATGAGATTACTTTCTCAGGGTCCTAGAAGCTATCCTGCGGGTGGAGAGATTTAGACAGCGGATGGAACCGGGATGTTGGCTCAGCACATGTTCAACTCAGTGGGCAGAAGTAATATCCCCCCAAGAGTGAACCCCCCAACCCCGAGAGGCGTGTGTTGCACGAGGGCTTTATGCAGGGCATTTCTGGTGAGAAGGAAGGCTTGCAAAGCCTCGGAGCTTGCAGAACTGAAGGAGAAAGGGTTCTTGTTCTGTTTCTGCATTGGACTCAGTGTGTCCACCGTACCTCCAAGTTCCCTGTGACTACTGCTTAACCACTCATACAGGCGGTGCATGTGCCTAATAAAATTGTGAGTGTAATTCCATCCAAATTTGGGCTTATATTAGAGATGATGTTTTGATAAGCAGCTGACGGAGTAGAATTGAAAAGTGTGTATGCACACTAGGACAATTGGTGAAGCCCCTATTACAAAAATCGCGTTTGTAAAGAGAACTAATACTTTCTGTTATAGTATTCCTAAGAACCCTATTGATTTAATCCATAACCTTCTGCAGGCAATGAGTTTGACCTAATGTCTGTGTTTTGTCTATAGAAAATAAGCTGTAATAAACCACAACTCAACCTGCCTTTACCTAGCAGTAAAACACGGTTGTCAGAGCAGTTTTTGACCGGAGACTGTGTGGAGAGGTGGATGAGACACCAGCGTGACAGGTGGAAATTGCGGGAGCTCTCCCCCCGCTCTGCCACTGACCTGTTGGGTAGCTGGGGCGAGTCTTCTAATCTCTTTCTCTTCGCTTTCATCTATTTAGATCGCGAGGGATTTGAGGATGAAACGGGCTGTGTGCGCGCGTACAGTGCTGAGCACAACAGGGTCCTGCTCCACGCTGGGGCCAAGGCACTAAGCCCCCACTGCAATAAAAGCAAACCCAGAACAGCATCACACAGCTCTGTCAGTGGAGCCGACAACAGCCGAGCACCTGGTCCTAAATTTAGATTAAGACCTGACACACTCTTCAAGTCAAACTGGGACAATCCTGTTCCTGGGTGAGCAGACAGGAGCAGTCATACTCCAGGTCTTCCTCATTGCAATTCTCCTCATGTAAGATTATCTTTGATTTTTCCATAGCTCCTCCACACTGGCAGCCAGGGGCTTTGTTTAAAACGCATCCATCATTATCACTGTAATGTATCATTGTTAGTAGTAGTATTATAACTTATTCATTCATATAGCATTTTCCCACAACAGCCTAGGAATCAAAATGTTTTACACTTTGCAGTCTGAAAGCGATCTGAAAGAAGAAATTGGAGTGTGGAGAAGAGAGGTTAAAAATTCCTAAGGAAATCTGATGTGAGGCTCACAATGATGAGGAGCTCGGAGTAGCCAAGAAGGAAACTATTATGTTGTGAAATATTGGATGAAAAAGAATTTAGAAAAGACTTTGTTTCATCTCTACCCTGAAGGGTGTTGAAACTCCAGGTAGCTTTGTGGTACACCTCATCTCTAAAACAGGAATCCGGATCTTGCTTCAGCATATGGATTTCTGGGAGCCAACGTATAGATTTATGTAGACATAATTAAGAGGGATTAGGCTGATGCCTTAGCAGAACATCAGTGACACTAATATTTGATGCTGTCCTGGTTTGTGCTCTTCTCTGCAGCTATCTTAAAAAAAACCCCAACAAACAATAAAACAAACAAACAAAAATGCCCACAACCCTGAAACAGAAACCAATGAACAAAAAGAACAGACTTGGAACTGTGTGAGGTCATTGTAAACAGCTGTTAAAGGGGGGAGGTGAAACCCAAATGAAACCCCAGTTATGCCCCGGCCCCTTCTCAAAATCTGCATCGGTCCCATAAAAGACAGCAAGAGACTCTGAAAGGGATTGTAGTGGCATCTTGATTTTAGATCTATCTAGACTAGAGAACCCAGAAGCCTTCAATAATTCATCGTATTCTCCTCCTAATTTCTTTTCCTGCTATGAACATGCATCGTGCCGTGCGTTTCATGCTCAAGGTTTTGCTGAAGGTGATTCTGTTTGTGCAGCCTTTAGATGCAGCCTCTTCCCTTTTAATTTTAAAGCAGCATTTTAACGATGTCTCCTGAAAACCTTGATGTCTGCTTTGCGGAGTTTCAGGAAGGCATGAAAAGATATGACTAAGGATTAAGACATCATTCTGGTTAAGTGCAAATGCATTTATAAAATACTTTAGCTTTTTACCAAGAGGAAATGACAGATCGTCTTTGTCAATTTTATTAATGCATCTTTTCTGTATTGTTCTATATCTCTATTGTTTTCTAGAAATGGACAAGGACCAGCATTATTTTTCTAAACCTTTCCTGTCTTCTCTCAAATCTTGTATGGATTTGGAAAATTGTATCCTGTATCTAAATGATCTTTTTACCTTATGTACATATCTGAAATCCTTATTTGAATAGCTGCCCACTGGTTATTTTATGTTATCATTTGCATAGTTCAACTTCATCCTGATTTCTCTGTGAGATTGAAGAATAACAGCCACCCTCTTGGCATGTATTAACAGGATCATTACCTGTCTAGGAGCTTGCTTAGATACTTGCGTGCTCACAAAAGTTTTATCTTTCGTTCCGGCTCTGACTTCCTTCCGTTACGAGTTCAGTGTTGTTTTTTTTTTTTCTGGTGAGATGGGAGGCGATTTATCCTGCGTCAGACTGGTGTGAGAGCTATGTCTATAGAATGTGGTGTTTGTCTGTCCAGCAACGCAGAATGAACCAACGTGTCCTCATGCTCTTAAGGCCACGTTGTGTTTTTGCTACAGGAGTAGACATAGGGCTAATTACAGTATCAGGGAAATGCTGAGAGACTAGTCAAATACAAAATAGTCAATTCATTTAATATTCCTGATGAATAAGCAAATTACTCTAATCACATTAGTTATTCTATTCGTTTATTAGCTAAGAGCGATTAGTAGTGAATAGCTGTAAGAGGATCTTCCAGGTGCAGAAATTAGGCATCTATAGTTTCATGATGTTTATTTTCAGCTGAAGATAATTGTCTCTTTAGTTCATCTCAGACATACGTACACACTGACACACACAGATACACTCTTTTGTCCAGGCGTGGGGGAAAAAAAAAGGTACAAGTAGGGCTGGTACACAGGTGCGCAGAGATAAGGACAATTCACTGCAGCCTTTGACAGGATTTATTTAAAAACAGTTGGGAAGAGATTTCTCAAAGATTATGCCAAGTGAACGCAAAGGGATTTGGATCCCTGGTTCCCACAGAGCGCACTGATAATGCCATTTTAAGTACTGGGCTCCTCTACATTCATGCTAGATTGATTGCTCTAGCGAGTTGTAGCTTGGTTTCATCTGTAGCACAAACACACCATCAGTCCCTTGCATGGCAGTGGCAGTGCCACGTCGCTCTGGTTTTGCCCGAGTTGCCAGAAACACTCCGGCATTGTCCCTCATGGTCTAAATGTATTCACTGCCTGCATGCAACACTAGTTATTTTACAAATAACAGTCTGAAACTTTTCCTTTATTAGCAACTATATCAGTGTGCATAAACGACTCCAATCCATGAGGAAGATGAACACTCGTGGTTGGAAATCTGCCTGAAACAACTTAATTTATAGTCTAACAAATACTCGTAAGAAAAACAATTCATCACCCAGAGCTCACCCAGCTCTTCCTGGGATGGACAGTTAAGCACAGAGAGTCACATCCAGTGAGAGACAGCTCACAGGGTAGCTGAGAAAAGTAGAGGGATGGGCATGAGAGACAGGCGAAAGGGAATTTCTGCACACTTAAACTTTGGCTTTTGTACTGGTAGTGTTGCCTTGGGACTCATCTTTTAGTTCATACCTTATGACTTGATGGATTTCACTAGGGCTCTGCACCAGTTTGACTCCAAGCATTGAGCTGCAAGATGAGAGTTTGGAGCGCAGGCAAGGATTTTGCCCAGTAGAAAATCAATGGGCAATAGCATTTGGACAGTAAATTGACAATAGTATTTACTTCTATATTGCACACAACCTTACCAGGTTGTATTAATTCAATGTTCTCATGCACTTTCAGGATGTTATGCTAAGCAAAAGCTGAGCTGTCATTACATTTTTATGAAGTCAATGCAGTTTCTAACAGCTTAGGAAAAAGAATTTTAAAAAATTGATCAAATATCTCATTTTTCTAAGAGAATCTGTTCCTCTGGATTTCCCTGAGCTGTCAGCTTTCATTGATATGATCTGATTGATGCTGTTTGCCACATTAAGAAACATCAGAAGCTAATCTGTTTTAATCCCATTCTCTGTTTTTAATATAATACTCTTAAAGGGAACTGAAGGTTATTACTTATTTTAAATAGCTTAAATATTTGTGTCAAAACATTGTCCTGAAAGGTTCAAATCCAGCCTCTGCCACAAGGCTAAGGAAAAAAAAGAAGGGGAAAAAAAAAAAAGGAAACACCCCAAACCACCAATGTTGAGACCATTTGGAATGATCTAATCCATGCTTCAAATCCCTTTGTTCTCCTGTTCCCTTGCAGTGTTGGAGAGTTTGAGCTGAATGCTATTTATTAGATTGTTAGAGGGTGTGCTGGCTGCTAAGTCTCCTTTCAAAGATTTTCTTCTGTAGGTTGGTTTGGGAGGCTGCATTTTTCAAACTCACAATTTGCTCCCAGTTTGGATGAGAACTGCCATATCACAAGTCATTTTCTGTGGCAAGGACTGAGAATCAGTCACTGCACTGCAGGGAACACTCTGTTATATTAAACTGGTACCTTTATTTCTGGGAGGGAAAGCCGTGGTTTTTCCAGGACTTTAAAACCAGTGTTGGGGGGAATTAGAAAATAAAAAGTCCTCGGGTAATGCAAGTTGTACATTATCTTAGAAGAATCATTTATCTCTATGCCAGTTGTTTAGCCGGGTATGCCAAGCTTGAAAATTTAGATTTATTGGTGCCAGAAATAGGAATGGAAGCGTTTAATGGGCTTGTGCTCTGTGGAGGTGATGAGGAAAAGCAAAGTGAGGAGGTGGCTGCAAGGGTGGCTAGAATTGTGCATCAATTACTTCATGATTTGTTTCGTTGGGTGTTTTTTTTAAGAAAGAATAAATTCTGATTGCTGAAAGAAAAGATGATTTTCAGGAATATATGCAGGATGTAAGGAAGAACTCAGGGAATAACCAGGCCTCTTTTGATGAGGCTGCGCAGGAGCCGAAACGTTGCAACCCCCAGTTCAGCGAGCAGGGAAGGGCTGGGGACTGCATATGCACGTTTGCTTGTGCTTGTGTTTCACTAGTGATGCTGTTGTTTACACTACATGCTAAAACAGGGCTTGCACTGGCTTCGCAGGAGCAGATGTGAAGCATAATCTTGGACGCTTTCCCAGCCCTCGCTCAGAGCGTCCAAGTGCTCAGTATTTCCTGCACGAAGCAAGTCTAGTCTGACACAATGCCAGCTGCACTAAATGCGCTCTCGGAGTGAATGCTCAGTGTCTGGGTGGCTGATA
This sequence comes from Apaloderma vittatum, assembly GCF_000703405.1. Lineage (NCBI taxonomy): Eukaryota > Metazoa > Chordata > Aves > Trogoniformes > Trogonidae > Apaloderma > Apaloderma vittatum. The sequence goes on along the minus strand of NW_009693011.1, from coordinate 64,102 downwards.
GCGCTCGTACAAAACCAGCGCTTTCAGCCGCTTCCATTTCTAGCTCATGTGCTTCCCACGCAGCCGAGCCTTAAGCATCGCGGTGCTGCTTTCACCACCTCGGCAAGTGTTGGGGTTGCTCCTGCAGGGGGTACCTCTGGGATGGTGGTGACAGCCCCTCTGCTGTGCCCTACACGTTCCCTGTGGCACCTGCTGCTGCTGCACGTCCCGAAGCATCTGCCAGCGCTTTCCCTGGAGCTGTGGTGGTCCAGCACGAAGACCCCTCAGGTTCCACCCAGCTGGGCCTTCCTGGGACAAGCTGTCCCCGTGGAGGAACAAGTTCTGGGCCAAAGAATGGGTTTTTCTCCTGACCTTGTCACCTGCTTTTAGTTACGTCTTCAGATTTAGAGCTAACAAATACACGTGTGTTTATGGTTTATGTAGATCAAGCAAAGCAGTGAACGTTTAGCTCCTTCCTGCCAAGTTTTTCACTTGCTATAGTACATAGTCCACTTAAGAGCTACAATCTGGTTGCTTCATTTGCTTTCAAATTCGGTTCCCATTTGTTCCTCCAAGACATTTGGGTAAGTGGCAGCATCTGTCTTATGTTTGTGTTATTCACACTGAATTTCCAAATGGACATTTCGAATGGATGCAAGATGCTACTCTGGCTTGAAAATCAGACTTCTCCAAGCTGTGCTTGACTTATTAGATACTAAATAGGCTCAATTTTAATGCGGGGCTAGATGGAAGACCTCCAGAGCAGCACTGGAGTAAGGACTGCCTCTCCTGCTAGCGACACCGTAAGAGCCCAGCCACGATGGAGCGCAGCGGGGTCATGCACCAGCGGCAGTGCCGCTAGTGACAGGTCACCAGCCTGCCTGCAAAAATAAATGGAGGATGTTCAATCCTGAAGGCTGGCTGAGTCCACCCCCAGATCAGCGCCTTTCTGCTGGCCCAGGGGCCCTCTAGTGGCTCTCCCGGCTGGACATGCTCAGCACATGTTTCCTCCCTGTCCTCTTCTTCCTTCTTGGATGCTGATGCCTCTCGCGGCGAGTGGTGGCCACCCAAAGTAGGTGCTTGACATCTCTGTCCCCGGGGTCCTTCCCAGCAGCGAAACCCCAAGTTTGGTGCAAATGCAGCTGAAACCACGGCAGGCTTCCCAGAAGCTTGCTCAATCTGTTACTGGTTTGGGGGGTACGGCAGCACCCTCCCTACCTGTCCTACACCTTCCTTACACCTGCCATACCAGCTCCTCTTTCATAGTCCCCTGATGTCCTTTTTTTTCATTCTTCAGCTCCTCCATCAATGTTTTCTATGGCCCATATTTCAGTCTGTTTGCAAATAAATTTGCTACTGTCCATCTCCTCTTTCCTTAGACAAATCACTTTTCGAAGCTGTTGGAGAAATTGTTCAGATATTTCCTTCCAGCAAATAGAAGCTTTAGGTTGTTCCCTGATGCTTTTACTTCTTACCCTTTTCATTTACAGTGGGGGGGAAATACAGATAATTGCAGATCCTGTACATCTCAAACTGTTGTGGTGATAGTTACAACTATCTAAAATAATTGGCAGAAAGATCTGTGGACTTAATGTGCCCAGCTAAATTAATACTTCAAATGCTAGCGTTTTAGCAGCCTGTGTTTGTGACATTGCCTGTGCTGGATCTTCTAAAACAGACTAAATTGGCTGGGCTTGGACATACATAAGGAGGCATAAAAACATTTCTCATGTCGCTATAGGTTGAGATTCATCTGAAGAGCTATTAGGAAGGACAGGGAAGAATATCATTTGCACCCATAGGAATCTACCTTCTTCCCAACATAAGTGTGCAGCCCTCATCCCTCAAAGACTTTAAATAGAGACAAAATTCTAACGTACAAAACTATGCACGGACTGTCCAGCCCGTGCTACACAGTCAATCTTCATCCATGTTTCTCATCCAGTTTGCAAGTAAAACTCTCTTCTGGATTCTTCTGTCTCCATGTGAGGCCACTACTTCACGTACGAAATGGCAGGAGCTCATTTCTGCCGGTTGAAGGGAAAGGGAAACATCTGTAATTCCTGCGTACACATTCCTCTTCCCCAGAGAAGCAGAGCTGCCCTGCTGATGGGCAGTGCCACTGTCCCCAACAAGAAGTGCAAAATGCTCATCAAATCCAACATCAGCAGACGGGGACAAGAATCTTTAGATACTGAATTTGGGATCAGATTTGGCCAGGGCTAAGGACTTGTGAAAATCTTAGGCTTTTAAGGGTGGGCTTGGCCACTCTCTGCATGGAGCCAGCCAAAACCTCTGGGAGAGGGAGATAGGAAAGGGGAGCTGCAGACGGACACAGTGCTTTGCCGATGGCCACGCAGGTGGCTTGGAAAACAGAACCATGGTGCTGGCTTTTGCCAAGAGACCTCACTCCCCCACCAGCCAGACTGTGGGGAGAAAGACATTGGGAGTGAAGGGCTGACAGAGACTGACAGAAGCTTAGCACCCTGCTGGATCCAGCATTTTAAAATCTGCGATGAAAGATAGAATACTCGGTGCTGCGATGGCAGCAAAGTCGCTGGTGCAGCCCTTTGTCTAAAAGATGCCAGTGAAGACGGTGCCAAGGTGCTTTTCCCTGACCATCTGCCTTATGAGCCCACATGCCAGGGTTGATGAAATCCAAAGGCTGATAGCACACAGGCCTGCTGGTTTATGAGAATCCATTTCGCAATTAAAACAAATATTTAGGATTTCTTCTAAACGAAGTGGCCAAGTCCTCGGAAGGGAAGTCTGGCTGATCTGAACAGGATAAAGATGCTTCCCTTGCTCTCATGACAGATGTGAATAGCACTAAGATTCAAGGAGTACAGAGTTCATATAGGTCATTAAAAAATATCATGCCGATCCTAAATAAAAACGTCAATAGAGACTCTAAAAACCCAGAGAGGAAGAATGCTGGCTGTGCTTCTGGGCAGAAGGCACGTCCTTTCTCTCCCGCTCAGCTTAGTTCTCACAGTGGTAGGCAAAGCATAAACGGAGGAGGTTATCCAGTCACCAGGGATGCTGACTTTGACTTTGCGTGTCCTTTGCAATGTGCCACAGGGCACCTACACCTCACCTGGGTAAAATCTCCATCCTGGCTCACATTGGGTCTTTTCTGTACTTCCACTGAGCTTTTGAGGGCAGTATCTCTTGCTACAAGACTTGACGCTTCCTGAGCTTCGTTCTAGTGCTACCACCATGTTAAACAAATGCATATGCTTCCTGCAGTTCCTTGGCAGTCCTTCGAATATCTTCTACGTGGTAATGATGAGGTCTGGCATGCCACTGTGCAATCCAATGGTCTCACACCCCAACAGAGCTCAGCTGCAGGTCATATGTTCCCCTCTGAACCATATTTTCTGACGAAAACCTTTTTGGCTGCAGCATCATAACCAGCTTGAGTTAAGTCAACAAGACAGAGGAAATGATTTGGCCAAGATGAAATGGCAAGTTGGTAGCAGAGCTGGGACTGGAATGGGTCTCTTGACTCAAGGGTGGTTCTTTATAACTGTAATGAGCACAGCGTGAATGCCAACCCTCCTATTAGTGCCATGCACACCTTCATCTGCTAATTTGTTTCTGATGAGCAACGAGAAGGAAGAAAACGAACTACCCTGTGCATGTTGTAGTGTTGCACATCACAGAGATAATCCTTAGGCTCCCTCGTGGAAACACCTCTGCAGTGCTGGACTTTCCCAGCCATGCAGTCAAGCATCCATCCTGTATCTGAGATATGTCAGCAGCTATAAAACTTTTTTTGTTTCTGCAACTTGATCCAGAGAGGGAAGGTGAATGTTCCTGAAACCCCGTAACTTAACGTGATACGGTTCTGGCTACACTAGTGTTAGGTACTGGTGCTACATACTGAATAGGGGACACAGGAATTGCTCTGTCCCCCTGTGCTGCTTTCCCTTTTTAAGCTGCTCTGTAAAAAGGAGTGTAGGACCTCCTTTTTTTCTGCTGGCAGGGTTCTGGCCATCATTCTCTGTGGACGGTTTCTAGACACACATTCCTTTGTTTAGGAAGACCCTGTATTATGTTGACACAGCAGCATGTGGCACTGGAAAAGGAAATAGAAACGGCTTTTGAACACAAACTGGACTAGCGTTAGAAAAATGCAGGGGTTTTTGGACAGCCCTGCTCCCCTTCATGAAGAAAGATGATTAAATATTAGGGAGCAGCTGAAGTTAAAAATTTAGATCTTCATCTCTGCTTTATGAAGAATGTGGGTGATTTATTCCATTTGTAGGGCAGTTACCAAAGCAGGACCAATATTAATGTGGTGATGCTCCTCAGCTAGAGTCCAGCAGGGTGCTATGTGGATATTGTGAGTACCAAGAACTAGGAAAGACTGTGGGTGTTCTTTGGGTTCTTTGCATCGTGTTGCTTCATGGTGCAATAACTCCCACTCCCTAAGCCTCAGTGTTTCCTCTGAGAATATTAATGCTTATTGGTAAAGTGCTTTCAGAGCTTGTCCATGAATTTTTAAAACACAACAGAATTGCCAAAAAATATCTGTGGTTTGGATCCAAGTCAATAATTTCCAACCCCCTAAGGACTGTGTCCTCAATCAAAACACATCTGTTGCAGTCAGTGAGGCTCCATCAGTTTATAACACCTATGTCAGAAGTTTATCTGAGCTGTTCCACCTATCTCTGTTTTCCAACTCGTTTACTAATGGATGTTTCATGAAATATACCTCTTGACTGGCCTCCATGTTCAGAGCTCTTTCCTGAGATTCCCGAGCGTCGATTTAATTTCTTATCTTGCTGCAAACTCCCCATAGGTCTGTGCACGAAACCGGCGTTTCTGTTTTTACTTGGGTCTCGTGTTCACCATTTCCATATTTACGGCTTGATTGTTGCTGCAACTCAGCTGAGGCACGTGAAAAAACAGGACAGGCACTCAGGCTGGTGTGAAAACAAGGAGGTTTGATAGTGTGTCTGAGCCCTCAGTGAGAGCAGCATGAAGAGACATTTTTACACTAGAAGTCCTTTGAGAAGAATGCCATGGAGTAAAAGAGCCTTACGGTGCACGAGAATTAGGTTTAATCAAAGATGCAGGGCTTCAGCTCTGCAACTGTAAAATGGGGATATTTTTCATGTAGCTTTGATAGTTCGGGTTATCGGGATTTTCAGGGTAGGCTCCTAGCATCGTTGTTGGGTGCCTGGCAGGACCGTGCCCCAGCCCTGCATTACTGAGTTTGGCCAAGGCTGTGGGCTGCCCCTCAGCCCCCAGCTCACACTCTCTGAACTTCACCTCTCAATCCTGATTTGTTTATCTCTTGGGGGCCTTTCTGTTTTTAATTCCATTGTTCCTCACCTGGGAATTTCAGGCTATTATTTAATTTCCTTTCAGATTTCAGCCCTTCCCCCTCGCCTCCCAGGTCCCCCGCTCCATCGCCAGCCCCATCCCCTCGGAAAAGACGTTTTACTTTTCTGCCCCTCTGTGCGAGTCCGTTTTCGTTGGCTCTTGCTGCATCTCCTCTTGTCAAGGCATTATCCGGTGGGGAGCCTGATTATTTAGATTCCTCCAGTTTCCCCTTTTAATATATCTCCTCTG
>NW_009693011.1:44225-58509 GCF_000703405.1 Apaloderma vittatum | reverse complement strand
CAGCCTGCCCCCGGCCAAAGGCCCTGCCACGAGGGTTGTTTCTCCCAGTCTGAAGCCCTCCCCCAGCTTCCCTTTCATCTGTGTTTTCTAAGAGGTCTGTGCTCGAGGCGGCAAAGTCAGCGAAGGGTTTGGGGGCCTCCGGGTCCACCGCCGGATCCCTCCCCCATCACCTGAGAAAAGGCAAAGGCAAAAACCACTTCCAGGGCCAGTCCTGGCGGGGGAGGGTGGGGAATAACTGAGCCCTGCGAGGGAAAGGAAACCGTTTAATCCTCTTCTTCTGAATTTGTGGCAGGCTGTGGGCACTCTGGGATGGATGCTGTGCTGCGTTCTGCAGCTTCTCTTTCGGGCCTGGGAGAAGTGAGGGAGGGGGTCCCTACACACCGGAGAGCAGATGGTGTGAATGCAGGGCTGGTCCAGCCTGGCAGTGCCATCTGCATTGGTCCTTGACAGCTCCAGCATGCCCAGTTTGCAGAGGGACCCATCCGAAACCCCACGAGGGGACCTCAGGGGAGCCCCTCACCGGGTTCAGATGCTGGGTGATGAGATTTTATTCCCTACTCTCTATAGAAATGTTATTTAGCACTTCTCAGCCACTGATCTCCAGGGCCTTTGCGTAGCAAAGCATAAGCAGTACCGGCGCAGTGCCAAGGTGGAAATGGAGGCAGAATTGCTGCTGAGGAGGTGAACCTGGTGTTTGCAAGTGCTAGTGCAGCACTGCAGAGAGCGAATTCACTCCGGTGAGATTTGCATTTTGAAGAGCTCAGGGAGGCTTCTTTAACAGACGGTCCACACCTGGGCAGCTTTCCTGTTTGAGGTAGCACAACTGTCTCCTCCTTGAATTCATCGCGTTGTCCCCTGCTTTCACAAGTCACTCGGAGCTCCCGCAGGGAGGGCTGACACCAGCTGCGGTCGTCGAGATACTCAGAGCAAATCCCCCTGTGATCCATATGATGGAGAGCATATGCACAGCCCAGGATCTGAAGGAAATCACCTCCCATATGAAGAACATAAACAGGTTTTCCAGCTCTCTGCCAGTTTTTTATTTGCAAAATTGCTAGAGAAAGAGGCAGCCCTTGGAGGTCCCCAAGCTCTATAACCAAAATAAATAAAATATTGCTAGAATGTATTTAGCAAAGATAAAGTCGAACACAGAAAATCAGAGCAAATGATGGAAAGATAGATCTGCTGGACACTCTTGAGGGTTTCTCTGCAGAGAGCAGGACACTATCTGAATGTCCTGGTGGATCATTCCCTGTTCACGGCTCACACACACCAGTTCAGGATGTGTGGCCCACCAAGACGTGCAGCTTGATGTCGGTGCTAAGAACTCCTCTTAACAACTCTGACTTGGTTTAGTTTTTCTTAACCCAGCCTTCCAACAACACGCAGCAATCCACTGCTCTTGCAGAGAGCTACTTGCTCTGGAGTCAGCCAGCACCGATCCAGTAATTGCCACAACCTGTCATCCCCCGTCCCATCTATCACCCAGCACAGCATGACACCTCAGCCAGGGAAATTCAAAAAGAAGCAGTTTTCTGTCGGCTTCAATTTACCAGTAAGGAGCGAGTAAGCTTTGAAAACAGGCTTTAAATGACTCTATTCTTGATGAAAACCTCTTTTATAAACTACAACAGGACATTTCTCTTGGAGGAGTGCTGGGCCAAAAACGTAGTTAAAACTATTTCCCCTCTTTCTCTGCCATCACCCACCCTTCCCCTCCCAGGCCAACAATACCATCAGATTTTGGCTCTGCTGAGGCTTGAGGGAGAGTCCTGAAACATTGCCCCTTGCCTGGGGATGTGTGCCAGCATCTGAGCAGTCCCACCGACGCTCCCCTCTGCATGAAAACATGCAAAGGAGAAGTTATTAGTATGGAGCAACAGCTCTTCATTGATATTTTCAATGGGAGGGTCTGGGAGCCGTAAAAGAAAATGCTCATCGATAGCTAGGACTGTTCAGCTAAAACATTATAGATCCTGTCAAGTCCTTCATGCCCAGGGGTTCCTTTGAGTCGCTGAAGCTAGTACCACCTGGCTGAAGTGAAGGTTCGGGCTGATAATGAGTGTGTTGCAGCGATGTAAGTGCTGTGCCTCTGTTAAAATGCATCTGTATCATCCCTGATACACAGCTTTTTATAACATTCGGTTCCAGGAGCACGACAGCTCTGTCACAGGGTTTCAAGAAAGCTCCATGCCTCTCTAGGCCAAAGACTGCAGGCAACCAATATTACAGGAAGCAGAGATTTGACATCTGGATCAAAACTGCAATGCAGTGAAGTTACCTTGAGTTTTAAAACTCCCCTAACACTAACCTCACCCTTGACAGTTACCATCTTGCCTCTCTCCTACCTGTCTGTGCAGTACTGTAAGTAATTTTCTGGATGTTTGTCTCCGCTTCCCCTCGTTTTTTATTTTATTTTGTTTAGCCTCCATAGTGAGCTCAGTCTGGGAATTCTGTCACAGGGTACTCAGCAGACCTGGCCCATCCAGCATCAATCTCTCTCTCCCATGCTGTGTATATCTCAGTCCTTGCCTCTTGCCTTTCTAGAAGTGCATGTCTCGTGATCTACCCCGATGATGCCACTTTGCTAAAGGCATGAGGAAATCTCTCTGCAATAGCAGTTGAGAGTGCTCCAGGGTATGTCTTCGGGGAAAAAAGTCCTACCAGCCTGTGTGTTAGGAGAAGGAGAAAAATAATTTCTCTCTGTTGTTGTGCAGCATGCAAGGTGTCTAGATTTGCATTGTGGAATCTGTGGAGTTGTCTGCATCCTTTTCAATCTTATGTTTACTTGGTGTATGGTGAGGTAAGGGAGAACCCACAAGCAGAATGATTCAGGAAGGGAAAGGGCAGGAGTGAAGACAGGCTGAAGCCTCCTTGGTTTGGGGAGATTTCTCTCAAATTGAGAATCTGGCCTGATGAAGAGCACAGCAGTGATCATTTCCTAAAACACAGAGCACATATTAACTCAGCGTTCAAAATTCTTTATTTTCCTTGGCATGGCCAGAAATGAGACCTAACATGGCGATCATACATAATACATGAAATAAGCAAAAAAAAGAAAGCAAACAAAAATGAGATCAAATGCACAGGATGCACAGCAGTACAGGGCAACCCACCACGTGTGTACTGCTGCTGACAGCAGCAACTGCAGCTCTCCTCCTGCACCTTCCAACGCAGCATCCCAGGTATGTTGTAGAATACAAGAGCAAAGCAGCTCGCTGGGGTTAAGCCGGGCATGGGAAGACTCTGCGCTGCCTAGTTCAGACTCCTGCGGTAGCTGTGAGACACGTAGTTTGCTGCTGTAATCGATAAAAGAGGGCTTTTAAACCAGACCTGTGCTTCGGCCCTTTGGCAGAGCTCTTTATGGGTGCTGGCGTCTAGAGTTACGGATTGTTGGGGTCTACTATGGATTCAGCTGCAGATACGAGGAGGGAAATATGCTCTTCCTTAGCGCATGGTCCTGCTCAAAATTTTTTGAGCTGGGCTGCGGACAATGAGCTTGATGGGGTTTGGATGAGGATCTCTTTGTCCCAGTCTCCTGGTGCCTCCCCCTGTCCTGGGTGAGTTTACCAAGAAGCAGTAAGAGGCAGAGACTTTGAAAAGGGTGTTTAGCAACCCGAGGACAGTCAAAGTATTTCTTGAGCCTTCTTGGTTTAATCACTACATTGTGATTTTTTTTTCCCCAGCAGCATGTAACACATCCACCATCCCCCTACACACACACATGCACACATACACCCTGCATCAGGGCAACTGCTCTGAGTTTTATTGGAAAAATATAAAACGGCTTTGCATTCTTACCTTTATTTCAAGACCTCCTACAAGAAACAGGAAGGGTAAACATGAAAGATCTGTTTCCTTTAAATTGTGAGTGTGGGGGAGTTTTCCTGTAGTGAAAGGACTGTTTTGAAAAGCCCTAAATGCTTTTGAATTGAATACATAGAAGTAATGTACACACGGTTTGAATTTACAGTTCTGGGTCTCCTATCCCCCTCCATATGAATCCTATAAGTCAGACGTGTTGCTACAGTGATTCCCACCGGGAAAGTCTGGACCTAGACTAGGAACAGCTGTAGATCTACAATCCACCAAAGTCGGCTTCTGAAACAGATATGAATTATTGGTTCAGTCAGATAAATATGGCTTTGCCTTTCCCCCACAGGCAACCACATATGGCACTTGGAAAGAATTAAAACCTTTACCCTTGGCCAGGTCTGGTTAAATAATGGCTCTTTCTTATACTTTCCCGCTCTCTCCATTTCCTCCCATTCATTCTTCTTTTAATTTTACTTTCATGATCTTTTTGGCACCAGTATCCGAAATGTCACCTCCTCAAAGTGACCCTGAATTTTACAGTGTCACCTACAGGGCTGCGGGAGCGCAGGCAGGCAGACGTATGGGAAAAGGCGTACTTGTTATTCAGCGGGGACGGCGCTCTGAAAGGAGAAACAAAACCACCTTTCTGCCTCCCAGCATGGCCGCATTGAGTCCAGAAGAGGCTGCAGCTACACTATCAGCTGAATGCAGGCCTGCCCTGGCGCCCGGATTTGCTCTCTGTCCCCGGAGCATACGTGCGGGAGGATGCTCTGGAGCAGAGCTTACGTCCTCACCTACGCCAGCAACGCCGACGTAGATACAGAGGCTTTTTAGTGTCTCTGCGTTGTGTCTTGTGTTAAACTGCTCTAATAGCGAGGACCAGCTGTCTGAGGCTGTCGCAGGGAGATGGGGGGCGGGCTCTGCCATGTGCAGCATCGCTCCATCCAAACCCGTCCCTGCTCTTCCAGCCTCTTCTCTCCCAGGTCCCGGTGGCTGCTGGTGTGTGTGTGTCAGGATCTGCCCCGCCAAATCCAGGCCAGGCAGGTGTGGAATGGCATCCCTTGGAGGAGGATTCAACCTCATAGCTAATAAATGCTCTTACCTGCATCTCTTGGGGCCCCTCATAATCCCTCTTCTCTCTCTGCTCATCTTTTCTACCCTTAGTCATTCTTTCAGCCTCATGAGCTTGAGGAGGCTGCCCCCCAGCCAAACCCTCCACTAAATTTAACCCGGTTCTCTTCCTAAAGCTATTTCATGCACTTTAAAAATCTGGAATTAAGAAACCTGTAACTTGCTGCTTTATCTCATTATCTCCTGTTTTGCATTTTAATGTGCCTGCTCTAAAAAAGACCTCATTGATATTCTGGTTCGGCATGTGTTTGTTTGTGTCTCTTGGGAAAATTGGCTACAGATATTACTAAGTCAAAAACACACACAGGAGAGTTTGCTGCATATTTTCCTTTCCTTTTTTTCCCTTCTTTGAAAGAAGATGTTATTTTCTTCACTTTCCTGAATGGCATCTGAATGGAAATGGCAGGATTTTGAGACCACTCAGGATGCAGGATATAACCTACTGATTTTGGAGATATCTGTCTCCATCTCTGTGGCCATAGCTCCCAGATTCTTCCTCCCACTCTGCAAAAGGATCCCAGGATCCTGCTCTGAAAGGCAGGTCACTGTGCCTGGCATCCTCCCGCAGCTTCCTATTCGTGTGGCGCCTCTTCCCAGTCACAGTGCAAACGGGCTGATCCAAATGCTCCAAAGAAACCCTGGGGGGGCCCTAAGGACAGTGTTGAACCAAAGGTGACACTAAAGGCTGGTCAGCAGCTGGTCCGGCGGCAGCAGCTCCTCGGCAGCCGTGCCGAGCTCAGCGCGGTTGCTTCTGGAAAGGTGTGGGTGACTTGATTTGGATGGCTTGCTTTCCACTAGTCACTGCTCCAGCAAGATGTTGCCAGAGCTTTTATTCCTCTCCTTTTTGAAGTGCAAAAAATTAGCTTTCTGCTCTTGTGCAACTGTTAAAAATCCCTCTGGTGCTGCTCTCAAACGGCCATTTAACTGCAAGGGTCCTTACATGTTTCCACTGTGTTACTGTTTGCTGTTTTCTGCTATAATCCCATGGTTAGGAAGTCTTAGGATGGGAGGAATAAACCTCTGGAGGTAGCAATGGCTCTCCACTGACTAGAAGAGGGAGTTTGAATAGCTAGTTCTGAATAGACATTGAAGTTTTTTAGGTGAATAAAAATTAAGTGAGGCGAACTCCAGCTTGGCTATTTGGGAAATCTTCAACGAGATTTTTTTAAAAAATGCAATTGTTTTAAATGTGCCCTGAAGAATCATAAATGTTAAAATATCATCTGTCAGCCTGTAACTCAGTGTACGAGGACTTCTTGATGGTATCTCCCTGGGTTTTGGCAGTGCATTTTGTACAGGTGGCATCTTTGCGGTGGGAGGATATAGGCTAATAAATGAGGAAACTCTGAACATGCGTGAATCAGCCTCAGATTTACGGCAGCTTTAGGGTTTACCTAGGCAGGCGATGATTTAGCAAACCCTGCCATCGCGCAGAGCCCTTACACTGGAGAACCCAGTAGAGGCATCTTCCCACGTAGATGTTGTTACCTTTATTTAGTCATCTTCCCTGTGCACTGTGCTGCGAAGCTCTGGTGTAAGCAACGAACGCTGTTCCCCTTACGCAAGTCCCCAGGTCCAGCATCCTGACTGCAGCGAGGCCCCAGGTATCTCTTGCAGGTTTTTGCTGCTTCGGCTGCCCTTTTCATAGCTTTGAAGGGTGCCACAAACTCTTCTGGCAGCCTTCCCATCTCCTCAGATTTTGCTGTGTGTCAGCAGCAAATAAAGGTATTTCTGAAGAGATTCTTTCTCGATTTCTACGGTGCTTTGCGTTCTGTGAGTTGGAGCAGCGAGCAGTTTGATATTGCTAACAGCAAAGACTGCAGTGAAGCATTTTTCATCTTCATTGACCTTCCGGGGCTCGGTGTAGGAGACTAAGCAGGGACTATTCATACAGAGTTTGAACTCCGGGGCTGGATCGTGCGTGCGTGTTCTGTCGCATGGTGTGTTCGGATCCCTGCGTGGCAAGGGAACGTGGCTTCACCTGTGCTTACAGCAATTGAGGCACTGCAGCCACCACCCTCAGCCTCTCCGGAGAGATGATGGTGTCGAACAGAAGCACGTCTAGTGGTCAGAGTCCCTGCATTTATAGCAGGGCATCCTTTCTGACCTTAGAATCATGGAATGGTTTGGGTTGAAAGGGACCTTAAAGATGATCTCGCTCCATCCCCCGCACCTTCCACTAGAGCAGGTTGCTCAAAGTCTCGTCCAACCTGGCTTTAAGCACATCACACACACACACACAACTCCTCTGGGCAAGCTGTCCCGGCGTTGCACCACCCTCATCGTGAAGTACTTCCGCCTATTATCTCCTCTAAAGCTGGAGTCAGAGCAGCCTGCCCGCAGCCACTGCAGCCCATCTCGGCACACCCTTCCCGAAACGTGGGTCTATGTGAGGCACCATTGTAATCTAGCCTTTCCTTGCCAGGATTTCTACCTCTTAGCGTGCATTTATTGTAGGTTCTTTTTCTTCTTTCTTAAACAATCTTTTTTATTTTCTTTACGTTTTATGATATTTCCAGTGGGACTATCGAAGCCAACGCTTTTCTTTTTCACCTCGCGCTGCTGACCACCCCAGCACAGTAGCCCCTGTCAAAACTGCAGTGAGCAGGAGCAGCTTTCAGGGGAGGGCTGTGCAAGGGCAGAAATGGCACCGTTGCCAGATGCTCCAGCGAGAAAACCGCTTCGGAGCCCTGTGATTCCCCGCTGCTGTGTAGCCGAGGCTGCTGCCGTACAGAGGGCTCCCGACAGCACCGCAGCCCTGCACTTAACTGACTTTAAAAGGGACCGAGGTGAAGTAACCCTTCTTTCTTTATTTTTTTTTTAAATACCCTGTGGTGCCGAACTGAAATTGCAGCCAGCTTCTATTTTCAGAGGCCTCGGTAAGAGAATGTTTTTATCTGGAGATACAATGACTGTCGCCCTGTAGCCTGCAGTTCCCATGCTGGTGCTGCCAGGACCCATGAATGCGTGCTTTATGAGCTGCTCTCGCAGGTGTTCGGGGGGCATGTAATCACTAATGAATAGTAGGGAGACATAGAAACTCGAGGCAGGCTCTGGCACAGAGAGCTAGGCCAGGCGTTTTTCATTCTGTGAGAAAGCGAGAAAAAAAAAAAAAAAGCACAGTGCTTTTCCTCCGCATACTTGACTGCAGAGAGCTCCCCCAGCCTCCGCCACGCTCGCTGGTTACCCGCCCCATTTATGCCGACACAGATGTAAATTTGGCCATAGAATTCAACGCGCTATTTTTTTTTATTTGTTTTTTCTTTTACCTCCCTCGGGGAGTTATTGCCTGTGGAAATCCCAAGCTGGCCGAGCAGGCAATGCTGGAGTTTGCAGGAGCTGCTCTTTAGGATTTGGCTCGGGGTTTTGTGCTTTATGCTCCTTGCTCTCGTCGTGCCAGGGCTCACGCACAAAGTCAGTCAGGAACGGTGACTGCAGGACAAGTGCAGTATAATTTGGAATGTGTGTGTTATGGATGGGGCCTATTATGATAATGATGATTAATTTGCCATTAAGCCTGTCTGATACTTCCCCTTCTACAACCCTATGACGACCATAAAAGCGTGCGTGGTAATGCATAGGCACAGAGGGAGGTGGATTGAGTTGCATGGGCAGTTTGAATTTTGGCATGCTGGGCTTTCAAATGCTTGACTTTGCAGCCAAATAACGCTTTCTTAGCAAAGTTCTCTGTCATATATGAAAATAAATAAATAAATAAAACCCACCCCAAGCAGGGTGTATTTTAAATGGTGAAAATCTCTGTAATTTTCCAAAGCTTCTACTTTTAACTGTTCTAGCGCGACAGCTTGACAAAAGAGGGAGCATTAGTCCAGTTTATTTTCTGACTCTCAGAGCTGGAGTCTTTAGAAGAAATGATTTAACCTCCCTTGACTTCTGGGTGATGAACACCCAGCAGTCACACAAAGTGTTTGCTCAGGGCTTGAGCCCCGACAGCCAAGTGTGCCGACACAATTGACTTGGGGATTTTGGGCTTGGAGAACCTAAGCTCCGGCTCAGCTGTGGCTGGGGCAGGCAAGGTGGACCCAAGGGTGGAGATGCTGGGTCTCGGCATGCCTGCAAAATTCAAGTGCAGAACCTGAAGCAGCTCCCTGCCGAAGTGGTAGGATTTCACCTGAGAAAACTCCCAGTGATTTCTGTTTATTGTTATTATTTAAACACTCTCTGGAAGAGAATAGCCCTCAAGTTATGATTACTTTTATCAGTCAGTTTCAGGTTAATAGTTACCTCTAAAGCAATATATCCTTAAGCTTAAAAGAAAGATGCTATTTTGGAAAAACATTAATATTCAGGGTGTGCAGCCTAAGCCAGTTTTTTTGTTTGTGCTCATATTTTTCACTGCCTTTCTTTAACACCTCAAGGACACATTTATGACCTCCTCATGGTATTTCACTTGTGAGATGATGGTGATGCCTTGAGAAAAAACAGATCTCACATTAATTTGGCCCCCAAAGCCACTAAAGTGCTTGTGGAACAGGGAAGCGTGAGTACAGTTCTCGGATACCTGGCTGTATTTATCAGGAATTTGCCGTTTTGTGCTTTATATCTCCAGTACAAATGTACGTAAAGGCCTGATATTGAGGTAGCACATGGTTTTCTTTAGGAATATAAGGAGAGTCAAGCACTCCCTATGCTCCTGGAAGAAACACTCCTGAAGGATTTGTCCATTACATAAAAATCCAGGATATTGTCTGAACATGCCAGAGAAAATAAAATCTTCATCACTATGTATATGTTTGCAAGTAGGATTTTACCCTCGAGAGGAGGAAGCAGAAACACCAAGATGATCTGCAGGTAAATGAGGATAATTACTGATGAAGAATAATAACGCTCCATGCTTGCAGGGTACATTTCATGCTAGGCTCTTCTAGTCCTGGTCTGGTGGTAGGTCTCCTCGACGGCTGAGGGAAACAGGCAGGAAAGATGCTTAAGATCATCTGTAGACTTAGTGACATAGCAGGTAGCTAACCTTTGGCTCAGGGAAAAATTAATTTCACCAACCTGAATGATGGCATTCAAGTCTCTGCTGTAATTTGAATTACTTTGCATTTGTTTTCCAGAAATCTTGTGTTTTTCTGAAAAAGGTGACTGTGTATCGCGCACACACGATTTTATCTTTGCCTGCCTCAACAATTCCACTTACTTCTAGCTTTCCTTATACATAATTTTCCCAAGATGTGAGCATCTTTTCTGAGCTCCTCTGGAGAGTCTCGTGTTCACCTTGTTATCCCAACTGCCTGTTGGTTCCTTTTCTGCGGAGCTCCTATCCGCCTGGGCTTTACTTATGCTTTTGAATGCTCCTGCCCATGTCCAGTACCTTGTCCTTACATTGGATTTCATCCAGCTACTTCAGATGACTTCTCAATTTATCCAGATCATTTTGAAGGCTGATTGGGCCCTTGAACATCCTGGCGGTCTCTCCCAGCTCTGTGTTGTCCACAAATTCAATAAACATACTCTCTGTCAAGGTCATTACGGAAAATGTTGAATAGGAAAAGGAGCACGATAACTGCTGAAGTTTGACACCCACTGTGCAAAATCTTCCCCAAATCATGCTGGTTTTATCAGCTTCTGCCTGGAAAATCACAAGCCAGCAGTTCTCCCAAATACTTCCAGTTCTGCTTTGTTGTCAGTTCTCTGTTTCACCAAAAAAAAAACAAAAAAACAGACCTCCCCCATATGACTGAAGTATTTTGAGATTTTTAAATAGCACCTTTCCACTCACAAGTAATGGGACCGCGTGTGTACTTAAGATATCATTTTCATTCATAAAGATTTCAGGATCCACCACAACTCTCACTGGCATATTTTACTATCTCCAGAGTGGGGATATGGCAGCCATTTTAATAAAGCACAATTTAAATTTGCACATGATTCACTCAAGTCGTGGGTTTATAATTCTGTGGAGTTACAAAGTTCTTGTTCTGTAATCAGTTGCTTCCTAACTTGAAGCCATCTCAAATTATAAATTGCTTCTCTAACCAATGCAAAATACGGTGGCATAATATCATGATTGGTGCTATAGAGAAAACTCTGGTACGGTTTGCATGCTATCAAATATAATCCTGGTGCAGGTGGGTGACTGAAGCATGGGGTAAATGCAGTTGATTAGATATTTTCTCTCATTCAGCATCCTTTTCTGTGAGCACTATATGACTAAATGCATATTGCATGAGGGGCCTGTTCCAAAGTCCATTGAATTGAACTGAAAGGCTCCCGATTCCCCCGGCATGCTTTGGAGCAGGGCGAAAACACTGTCGGGCAGACAACAGAGACGTTGCGTTTCGGCTTGCGTCTCTTCTAATGACAAAAACAAATGTTTCGTCCGTGATGTATGGAGCTATTAATGCCAGTAATTCCTCTGAGAGCCCGATGATTTGCAAATATTGGATTTATTTCCATTTTACAGGGGAGTGGTAGAAACTGAAGTAGGGAAGATTAAACGAGATGGACAGGTCCTTAGAGAAGAGCTAGAGCCTTGACCTCTGCTACAGCCTAAATACACGGGGATGCTTATCCCGCAGCAGCATCGCGGCGAGAATACGGCTGTGCTCGTGCTCCTCTCTTCTAGCATCGCTCCTGCCACGGAAATCGATGCTCTTCTCTTTGCACATCCCTGGCATGAGTCTAGCCGGGTCGCTGTTAGTCCAGCCTGCTAGCCGGGCAGCCGGGTCCATGCCCCCAGCCAGCCACCCCCACCACCCGAGACAAACCGGGCTGAGGTGTGTTCCTGCCTCTGCTAAATGTTCATATTTATACGCGCAACGTTTCTCCTTCTTCCTCCTCTCTCCTTATATAGTCACGCCGAGGCATGGCTTCAAGGAGCAGGGGCAGCTTGCCAGAGCCTCCGACCTCCCCTGCCAACGCCGATTGCTCTCGAGAGATGAAAATTTAGTCAGAGACGGGGCTCTAATGTAACTATTTGCTGCATCATGAGGCACGGTTTGCGTAAAGGGCCGGGCAAATAAATAAATAAAGTGGCGGACACCTAGAGCAAAATGTCAATCTGTAGCTGGAGGTGCAGCCACCCCCTTGCAGCCCTCAGGGGTGAGCGATAAATGAAACTTTGTTCCCCCGAAAGGCAGGTGGGGTGATTTTTTTTCCCCATTTGCTGATCTCTAACAGTACTCGAGACCTCCAAGAGGTCTGGGCGCAGATTGCAGTGACTTCCAACCCCGGCTCTTTGTGCCAGTATGGCATTATCTGCTGCTTTTCTTCTTTTTCTTCCCCTGCTTTCTTTAAAAAGCCATAAACCAGCAAGTACTATTCAGTGATTAAGATTATTTGGGTTCACTTCAGTCCTGGCATGGTGCTAATAAAAAAAAAAATGTTAAAGGGTTTGTTCTCTCTTTTGCAGAAGAAACTGTCTCACTATGGGAATGAACAATTAACAACATTTAAATGAGCTGAACTTGGTCCTTTTCTTCCATTGTCTTTGTGCCTTTTGAATCATCTGGAATTGGATTTTCTCTGCTGTATATTTTCCGGTGCGCTAAAATGTTTTACATAAATTGTAGACCGGTCCTGAGAGGTAACCCTTTCGTCCCCGTGGTCCACAACGCCTTAAAAAAATCATGAAATGTTGTGGTTAATCCCCTGGATCTCTGGTACAATGAGAATCTTTGCTGATCATGATTTTTTCCCTGCCATTTTTTTTCCCCCTGAAGGAAATGCAGCACAAAGATTGGGAGGGCGTTCTCTCCGACTCTGTATCTGCAGGCATTTCTGCCTTCATTAATTAAAAATGATAGCAAGAAAAGCAAGCAAGAGATTTTGATCTTTACATCGAAAAACCAGTGTGCAGCCTCTGCTAAAACCTTTTAGCGACAGGTTTAAGCGCTCTTCTCACATGCTGCAACCACAGCGGGCTGTTTGTGTCTGGGAAATCTCGCCTCCCTTCCCCGGCAGCACAGTGGGACGTGATGGGTTTGATCGGGAGCAGGGAAAACCGACGGCGAAAACGTCTGTCTCGTAGGTGCTGCTGCAGGTATTCCCACCCGTTTATTCCACCCGGTCCCGTGATGCTGGAGCAGTATTTTGGCTGGACCAGTTAGGTTTGGCTCTCAGTTGCAATTTGGAATCGTAGAACCATTAAGGTTGGAAAAGGCGACTCGGTGGCATCGCGCTCGGCCGGGGGGAGCGTGGCAGGGAAGGAGCTGGGGAGAGGATTTCAGTGCTTTTTCAACCGTCTATTAACCTACATCTGGGGCCGGGAAGCAAGGGGGGAAGCACCGCCGACATTCGGCGTTGGTGTGGCTTTAAGAATCGAGACTGAAACACCTTAAATGAACTCTGCAGCAGACAGCTGAAAAAAAAAGCGCCCTGGCCCCACTGCCGCCCTGCTTCTTCATGATGTCATTTTTCAGGTGTCAGTTTGCCGGAGCAAGATTGGAACAGGCCTTGTTGCTAGGACATGAATGGAAAAACGGCTGCCCATTGGCTGGCGGAGATTTCCCGGCCACCCAATCGTGGCGGAGCAGTCGGCATAGAAATGAGAAGCAGAAAAAGCTGCTGGCTGGGACAATTAATGTGTTTGCAGTGTCGGAGCAAATTGTGGCGCAAAGTACTGTGGGGGTACAATTAAACGAAAAAATCTTCCCCTGGTGAGGCTTGGGGCTGGTGATGCTTCCCTAATGGACTGGCCTTGGGTCGGAGGCAATTAGCAGCCGTGCTGCCTTCTGTTTGAGTTGGCAGCTCGTGCAGAACGGGGACGATTTTCACTTGCGCTGCGCAGATTATATAATGTTTTTATTCCCGTTAGCCTGCGGAAATAGAATAGGTAGAGTTTATTCCGTCTAAATTTTGTAATTATCGTTGTTTAAGTCCATCGTGCAAAGAGAGGGGAGGGGGAAAAAAAGTACCCGTGTGCCGCAGCGACTCCATGTAGGAAGAAGAGCAGGGACGGCAGCTGGTGGGAAAGGTTGGGTTGAGCTCTCCTGGAATAAATGTTGCAGCCGCCACAGCAAAAAGCTGCAGGAGCCTGTTCTCTGCAACGGTCTTTGAGTAGAAAGTATCCCTTTATAAAGTGTAATTGAGTATGAATCTGTTATTTCAGACCCCGGCTATAAAAAGCCTTCTTATTTAAGTTGTTAGTAGTGCCTGCCTGACGGAGGAATAGCCCAGTAAGCAGATTTGCCTGCCTGTCACCCTGAACTGCTTGCTATCGCCGCGGTGCTGCCGTAGCAGAGGCGGATTTCTTACATAACCGCCCAGCTTCCCCCTTTCCGCGGGAGCGAGCACCTCCTGGGTCATCGAATCCACTCCCTCGCTTGCCGGCAGCCGCTGCCTGCAGCCCGAGGGGGGTGGCTCCCATCTCCGC
>NW_009693011.1:41459-44160 GCF_000703405.1 Apaloderma vittatum | reverse complement strand
ACGGCTGGACCTACCGACAGCCTTCCGTGGCTTGGTGGCAGCACACGGTCCCTGCCCATCGCCACTGCCGAGGTGCTTTTGCCCGGGAGGAGGTCAGTGGTCCCCTTAACAAAATCTTATCTGGGGCAGGAGGGCTGCAATGCTGTTAGTGGGGCGAAATTCCACCTGCCCCTCTCCCCAGCACGCCTCCTCGCTCTGCAGCCCAGGCAGAAACCTCACCATTCCTTGAACCGCTTTAAGAAAACATCCATTTTATTTATACCAGCCTAGGTTTAACCTACACCAGCTTAAAGAATTTGCATTTGTGGCCCATGTCCAAAATGTTAAAAAAAATAATAATAAAAAAAAATTCTCTGTGTAACCAGAGCTCATCCTTAAAGCAGCCAGTTAACCATTTCAGTTCCTCCTGGAGCAGAAGGTATTTTAAACTGGTCTGTATTGGCGTGCAGGTGGATGTGTTGGGGTAGCCCCAGGCTTTCCTGCCCGCCTCGTGAGCAGCAGTTCCTCTTGTGACATCCCTGCTCGTCAGCCCCTGAGCTGAGCCCACCGGGCTGCACAACTCCAGGAAACTTCCATTCGTGACTTCGCCGTGTTAAAATAAATGAACTTTTATGTAGAGGCTGGAGGGGGTGGTGAGGGAAGGGAGCGCGGACACACAAACCAGAGCCCTGCTGCAGAATTAGGGCAAAAGTCTGGCCTTGTTTATTCTCATGTAAATCAAGAGTAAACCCAGGCAGTTTTGTCATCCTCTGCTCTGACGCATTATTGTAAATCCTACTTTCGTAACTCTGTCGTTATTTATGAGTATTACCGCAGCGCTATATGAGATCAGGGCAGAGTTATGCCTGGCCACGTGCGTGTATTAGGGACTACAGCTTGTACGTTTGAGTAGAGGAGACAAAGGCAGTTGATCATCTTCATTTCACAAGTAGGGGCGTAGGATTACATGATCTGCTGGAGAGCGTGCAGGAAGCCGGTGTCTGGTCTGGACAGGAAATGGTTTTCCTGTCCTGAAAAACTTTTCATAGTAGGGAAAAAAAAATAAAATCCTTTGACGTCTGGGCGAAGAGTTTGGAGGGCAGGAAAAAGCGACCAGTAACGGCCCAGCGTGAGTTCCTGGTGCACAGGGAGCAATGAAGGATGCATCCTTGCAAATCCTTCCTTGCTCCATGGCTTTACTCTGGCTGGGGGGGCTTATTGATCCTCCCGGCCGCCAGTGCAGCCCGGGATTTCTGCTATCCGTGATCAATGGTGATCACTCAAACAGGATCGATTCACCCTTAGAACCTGAGGTCCTGTCTACTGCATCATGTTCAGAGCACGGTGGAAAAGATTGGAAAAAAAAAAGAAATTTGAGCAGATTGTCAAAGTACAAAGTACCCACTATTATGAAGGCATTTAAAAGAAAAAATAGGTCTCAGGATGGAAGGCTGGATGCCTACTGTATGTATGCTATAGGTGTGTCCTGTCACCTATTTAATCATCTCCTGCATAGGAAGGTAGCTTGGTTGAATATCGGCAACTGCTGCCCAGGCTCTGGCTGACGTTGCCCATAGTCTCTGCACACAAGCTGAGCTACTGGAAAGGGTTGCCCTTGTGACTGTATCAGCTTTTCCATCTCCAAATTGCCAGTCCGTACCACC
Organism: Apaloderma vittatum; assembly: GCF_000703405.1. Lineage (NCBI taxonomy): Eukaryota > Metazoa > Chordata > Aves > Trogoniformes > Trogonidae > Apaloderma > Apaloderma vittatum. Next base: position 42,517 of record NW_009693011.1, on the reverse strand, counting down.
TGCTCCTCAAAGACTGGCGACTCGGTCGGTTGTTGTGTGCTGGGATATCTGTTGCTCGTATTCACGGACTTCCTCCTGGTTTATCTTGCCATATTATTTTCCTACATTTAGCTGGAGGCCTTAAATCATAGGGGACGGATGTAAATACCACATAGTACCGTGCCTTTCACCAGCGAGGCCACACATGGGGTGTTCACACAATCACTGTGTCGCAGTAATCTCCTGTCTCTGGATAACTCCACACCTCCCATCTGACTTTTCCATCTCAAACAACAGGATCTGCTAAGACCAGATCAGGTAAATGCAATGTCTCAGTATTGACCTAGGAGGAGAAAAATTACTTTCTAAGCTGCTGAAGATGGTGTTTTCTTCTCAAATCAGCCCATCCCCTCCTCCTACCAGCATGCAGTGCAGTAGCCAGGAAAGATGAGGTCTCAGCCCAGGTATTGCGGAGGAGCAGTCTTTGTTAGACACATTGCAGAATACTTGGGAGAGCTGAGCCAGGTGTCTTTTAAAGGGAAAAAAAAAAAAAAGGCAATTAATTAGACTAAATAAACATATATTAGGGTGCAAAATATGCACAGCCAAAATGAAAGCCACATTCTGGTTCATTAAATCTGAAAAGGCTTTACACGTTTTAAGCCTGTAATCATATTCACAGATGCATGCCCCCTTCCCAGCCGTTGCCCCTCCCGCGGATTTCACACCTTGGCGATGGCTATTGTAAAAAAAAGGAGCTGCCGAGCTCAGCCGGGCCAAGGTTTGGAGCCCAGGCATGGATGGGCTGAGGGAAGCGGGTGCCCTTGCAGCAGGAAAATGCCTGTTCCCATGTCCGATCCGGGCTGCAAAGCCTGACATCGCCAGGTGCACCAAGAGGAGGATGAGGAGGCAGCACGAAACCTCGGCTCGTGCTCTCCCACCCTGCTGCTGGGGCCGCCCGTCTCACCCCCTGCTTCCAGCCTTCCCTCCTTCCCCTGAAGGGCTGGTATGTTACCAGGGAGCTAAGCTAAAGAACATATGGAAACGCCATGCGTGTATATATAGAAGAGGAGAGAAAA
>NW_009693011.1:36464-41429 GCF_000703405.1 Apaloderma vittatum | reverse complement strand
ACATTAGTGTATCTGCGGGGGGGAGGGTGGGAGGAAAGAATTTCAACTATTTGCACCGCTTTCATGGATTTTTTTGTCAGTGATTTTTTCACAACTGTTTGTAAAAATAAATAAATATATATATGTATTACTTGAATTAGTAATTCTGTGAAACCTACCCAGGAGCTGTTCTTTATGTGAAACTTTTTTTTTTCCCCCCTAAAAACGGCACAGTCAGAAAAAAAAGATGTTATGACTGTGTGCCAGCAGATACTTGTAAGGAGACATTTTGAAAATCTGAAGTGATCAGTGTGAACATTTTCAAGATGTTGGGGCTTGTTCTGGAATACCTTGGTGATTCAGTGCTTTCTTCTGGTTTTAGACAAAATGAGATCAAAATTAAAATGTCTGTAGTATGCAAAATCTCACAAGCAGCTTTGTTCAACGATTTCTTTCTTTTAGTATTTCTTTTCTGCTCTTCTTAAAAATGTCTAGTGTCTCCTATTCAACAAGGAGCCAGCTCCAAGGTCTGCATCCCACTGTATTCTCTCTTTTCAAGAAAGCAATCCTGAGGAATTTGATGCAGTTACTCAGGAAAGTAAGAAAGCTCAGCGTAAGGTGTCTTACACAGAAACCTGGATATTGGGGTTTCTTGTGTCTGGATATCTTGATCAGTTTAAGCTGATTAGAAAAGCTTCTAGGTTCATTCTTGGGCAAGCTGGAAAATGATCCCTGCTTTGTATAATGAAGTATGTTATCTATCCTGCCCTATAATAAATCGAGAGCGGGGCTGGGGGGGATTGTCATCTGGTCTAAATTAGCATTGCTCCGCTGATGTTGACGGCGCCTTGACAGTGCTCACCAGGTGAGGATGTGGCCCATTTCGGGAGTTCCCGTGGGGGTTACAAAAGCTGCATTGAGGACCACGATTTCAGAGAAGGAAAGAAGCCAAGAAAGGAACAGGACAGCTTGCAGGGAATCTTAAATGACATTAATTGAAATCTTATCACTTCTTTCATCTTAAGGTGAACCTGGGGCACAATAAAGAGCAATTATCTGCCATCTTCCTTCATCTGTCCCAAGTGCAGTGAGGGGAAGAGTATATCCATCACTCTTTCTGCTCTCCCCCTTTTTTTTTTTCAGTAGACAATACGATATATTTACAGACCTGTCACCCTTTCAAATCCCTCCTTTCACAGGAGAGCTGAACAAAAGCAATGGAGCTGGGAGAAGCGTGTGGATCGGGAAACTGGAATGAAGTAGAAATGGGGGCTTCAACCCTCCGAGAAGCCGTCAAAAGGGCTTGAGTTACCGCACGTCAGGGGAGCTGTGGCAGGAGGTTTTGCTGCAGGCTGGGGCAGGGTGTGCTGGCAGATAATGGAGCTGGGTGGATGCCTGATACTCTCAAACCTGGCACACGTAGGTTGGGTGCAATGCTTGCTGGAAGCCGAGCAAGGCGGGGGCTTGTTAAGAGGTCATGGAAATTGCCACGGCATCCAGCATGGGCACCGCTGGCATTTTTTCCCCCCAGCTGCCCTTGTTGAGGGGGCTGGGAGGTGAAACGCAGCCTGTGGCCCCATCTAAAGCATTAGTAGGACTGGCAGTGGTCATCGCCTTCTCTTGGACGGATGCGCCAAAGAGACCCAGAAGCTGGATCGCATCCCAGAGAGAAATGGGTTCCGAAGGGGAGCTTTGCCCTATCCTTGCACTTATTATATTTGTTCTGTAAATACAAGGAGGGCTGCAGCCCTGGGGCTGCCAACCTAGCACCCTTCCCTGGTGTAAAATCCCCCTGGAAGGTTTCTAAAGCAGCAGGGGTGCGCAGGGTCCTGCCTGGATTTCCTTTACGTGTCTGAAAGCAAGTGCTTGGGTGTCTGAAACGACTGAGGACAAATGAGCTCGCTCTGCAAAACATAACCTATGCTTTTGTTTAGGCAGCAGGGAGGCAATTTTATTAAGTCATAATAGGAAAACGTGACCGAAGCCTTTGAGATGTCTCAGCTAGGGGGAGGAGGAGCAGAAGGACGCGGTGTGACCCTTAGAGTCTAGAGAAACAGATATGCTTGTTGTTGCTAGTGTGCTCGTGATTCCCTGTGACCTTGGCCAGGTTGTTTAATCTCTCTCTGCCTCAGTTTCTCTGGCGAGGAGCAGACAGAGCCCTACCTCCTGAGACAGCTCAGATGCTTTGGGTTTTGTGAAGTTCTTCAAGGTCCAGAGGCAGAAGGCTGCTATCCAGCCGCACAGACCCCATGTGGTTGATAGTTTGAAAAGCTGGGGCTGCACTGAGAAGAGCAGGGCACACTCGCTGGTGCGTTGGAAAACGTTTTGGGGCATCAGGAATCAGCTCAAGCCCTGGAGAGGAGGGGATGTGCTTTCCTGTGGGGTGCACAACTCCACGGAGGGGGGCGGACAGGCCATGAGCTGTTGTGACCCTTTCCCCCAGCCTCCCCCCAGGTGCTGCTCCCCCCCAGAGTGGGGCTGGTGAGGGTCGTGCCCCCCATCGTCTCCAGCGGCCGAGAAGAGGAGCAGCATTTCCCCACAGTGCTGCAGGAGGTTGAGGGGAGCAGGAAAGGGCACTGACACCTGGAGCACCGAGCGCAGCCCGCGGCGGGGAGCTGGATGCGAAAACGGCAGATTCCAGCCAGCTGGATTTTGACGGTGTGTACAGAAACTCCAAGGCCATGTCGCTTTCTGACAGCAAATCGATGCTGCTGTAAACACGAGAACAAAGGAGCTCACAGAGGAGAGGGGGAAGGAACAAGGAAAAGGGAGAGATGGAGATCTGCTATGCGGCCAAAGCTAAAACAATGTTGGGAAAAGCTGAGTTACTGCAACACCTATTCACACCCTGCCCAAAGCTGGTGGCTCACCCCTTCCCAAGGCCACCGAAGAGGTCGTGGCCTCGAGCAGGGTTAGGTGTGAGGGCGAGAGCCAGGAGCGTGGGGCAGCTGGGTGGCCGTGGGCTGCTCGCTGGGACCACGAGGTTTAGCAAGTGTTTAATCCCTGAGCCGAGGGGCTGGGTGAGGCAGACGCTGCACATGTGCAGCTGGTTAGGGCTGAGCACGCCCCTCCCCTGTGAAGAGTGGTGTCTCATGATGGATATCACTGGCAGGGTGAATTCCCATTCATTTGTCCTGTGGCTTCCTCAGTGTGAGTGGTTTCCATGCAGATCCCGCAGGAGCGAATACCGTGGAAAAATGGGGCTTTGCGAGCCAAGACGCTGGCACTTTCTTCTTCCCAGCTCTGCGGCAGAAGAGCAGATCTGGGGCCTGGCAGGTTTAAGTTTGGGATGGGCTCTGGCTCCTGACCTGACTTTGAGGTCATGTCAATACATGAGTTTACGTTTAACCCGTTGCATATAGGCTGGTGAAAGGGTTATTGAAGCTCAGAGGTCCGTGCTGACCTGCATGATAGAAGCACGGATTTCCATCAGGGAAATGTTTTGCAGGTACCACATGCTGTTGGAAGGCTCAGCTTTCAGGAAGGGTTTTCGTGTTTGGTCGGGGTTTTACTGGCTGTTGTTGGAAAGACCACATGGAAGAGCTTTAAGGACTAATCCTGAATGGGGAGAGAGGAGTTGGGCGTGCGCAGCTCCATCCCTGAGTCTACCCATCTGTAAAGAATCAGCATAACAACACTTAATATAGTTCCCCAGCATGGCAATTGTGGGGCTTAATTAAACTGTGCGGAGTGCTTGGAGATCCTCAGACTAAAGGCTGTGTGTACAGTGAATTACAAAAGCAAACAACGTGAAATTTTCCATGTGTTGTGCTAGAGCTGTCTTCATTTACCAGAAACAAATCATTTAATGTACCTCTTATATGTAACTTGTTTATATAGGATGTGCTTGTTATTCCAGTAGGCAGGAAATCTGGTAGTTTTGGTTATCGTTTCTGAATACGTAATCCGCATAAGGCATAAAATTCGAATATGATAGTAAAATAGTACAAATAGGTTTTTTAACTGTATACGTGTGTGCAATTAGTCACGGGAAATGTCATCAGTTTTAATAGGCCTGAAAGAGGGTGGGAGGTAAATTTAATATAGTATAAAAATAAAGGTAATCCCAGCAAAAGACAAGCGTGGAGCAGTCGCTAGAGTCACCGCGGGCAGAGACAGTACATGTTTTGTGTCCAACAATAGCAGTGTACGTGACTTGAAATGCTCTTTCCTTATAAAACAAAATACCCACTGGTTTGGCTTATTAGTGCTAATCTTCAAAGGGAGAAGCAGTCCTGAGGTTCCTGGTTCAATTCATAAGTTCAGCTCCGCTCTGGCAGCGCTCTCTTGACAAAGTGCCATTGTTACCCACGGCCGGGGCCATGCATGTGTGTGTGTGCGAGGTTTAACCTTCTGCATTTCCCCTTTTTTGGCTGCACAAGGAATGCCCAAAGCCGTGCAGAAATATGTCTCTGATGTATAGTTTACATGTGAAAATGCTGCATTTGAACTTGCACTGACTCTGCTCAGAGTGGATCGGGTTAAATGGACTATTACAATGGCAGGAGCTCATCTGGAACTAATAATTTTTGAGGCCACCAAAAGTAAAAAGTGAAAAAAAAAAAAAAGCCAAGAAAAAAAAGGGATGGGGGTGGAAGGAATCCTGGTGGTGGCCAGTACCTAGAGCTGCTGCTGCCATCTACTGCACACGGCTGGCGGTGGGGCCAGGGGTGGTGGCTCCCCAGTTGGCCGTGAACAAGGTTAAAGAGCGAATGGTGGGTTGGGTACGGATGGAGGGGGGTCACCAGCTCCGCACCCCCTGCTCAGCCTTCCTCCGGCATCAGCTTTTCTGGAAAAGCGGAGCAGAGCGTGGGTCGGGCACGGAGGGAGCGGGACACGATGCTTTAATTGAGCTGCCCTCGTTTGGCATTGTTGCCACTCACTTAGGATTCACCGCCACGGAAGGAGTTTTTTTGGTTCCAATTTGGGGGGGAGGCTTTAACAAAGCCCTCATCAATTGCATGCGAGTGGCCGCATCTCCAATCA
>NW_009693011.1:17463-36446 GCF_000703405.1 Apaloderma vittatum | reverse complement strand
CGACATCTGTTTTGTCTCAGAAAACGCAGCACGCAAGAGCGATGCTGGTCGGTGGCCCCACCCGCTGGAACCGGCTCAAGCATTACCGTGCTCGCCGGCCTGGCTAGACAATAAACGGAGTCTATTTATTTATGATGGCTGGACTCTCTAGCAGGTCATTGGCATGGTCTCCAAGGGCGATGCATTCGAATCCCTTTCTCAATTTTCTCTCTTCCATCTCTCCAGGCTGCCTTCTATTCTTTGTGCCTATTCTCCCAGGAGATCTGGTCTTGAAACAAATAGCTCACCATCGTTGCGGCTCTTGGTTGCAAGGTTAAATAAGTTTAGGAGGAAAAGTACATTTGAAATGGTGCTGATTCCAATGAATGAGCCAAATGCGCTATTGTCTTTACCAACTCCGAGTTCGCCGTGGTAATTTCCTGGGTACATAGACACGTCGGCTATGAGTTGCATATAGCTACTGCGAAGTGGAACTGGATTGAGAAGGAAGCGGGTCTTGTGGGTAAACACACAACTGGGAATTGGCCTCTGGGCTTCTGTTTCTGGCTTTCTGAGGGATCTCAAGAAAACCACGGTGGGGGGAAAGGAAAGCTGCGTAATTTCAGAAAGCCAGCCTAACCTCGGTGCCAGGCCAGCAGCCCTCGAAGGGGAGTGCGGAGGATGTTAGGAGAGGACCTGCCACGCCGCTCTGCACCAGCAGCATGGACAGAGCCTCGGGAAGCTGCTTGGGCAAAGGGTGTTAAAAAAGCAGAGGCATTTGGCAATGCCTCTACTGTCTTACAGTAACCTCAGTGTGAGGTAGTCACCTTGAGCTCTTTTTATAGCAAAGAGTATCTGACCTATTTTAAGACAAGGGGAAGCACTCTCTGAACTGCTGCGCCTCATCCTTGGCTAAATAAGGGACCCTCTCAGCTTGGACAAGGATGAGTCCTGCCTAATGTTATGTAGAGCCCAGACCAGCAGGAACCTCTGGCCTCTCCTCTGTCTTCTTGCCGTCACCCTTCAGGATCTCAGGCCTGGACAAGCACAAAAAGCACAGGCAGCCATTCTCACTGTGAAAGGGGAATGGAAAAGTGTAGAAAAACATCTGAGAATGGCTCATTCAGGTTCTGAATCCTTGGAGGATGTCTGCTTCCCTCCACTGGCTGCAGCAAGATCCAGGGAAAATTAGCCTTCTCACTTGGCCAAGCCACCCTGGAGATGTGAGGCTTGGTGATGTGAATGCCAGATTTTGTCCATCTCTAAAGTACGTTTCCCTCCTGTAGGGCCATTGTCAGGTGGTAGCCAGCTTCACGATGTAATTTCCTTAACTCCTGCTCAGCTCAAAACGCCGTTCCCCACTCCCTGACTGTCTTCTCAGCCTTCCTTCCCAAATCACTGCCTAGTTCCTTTTACATCTCCCTCCGTTGTTCTCCAAAACAGTGGGATCTTTTCCAGTCCAGCCTCCACACAGGTGTTCTTGCAGAACATGAGGTCAGGTCCGCTCACCATTTTGCTCTGCAGAGCCCAAGGAGAACAGATCTGCTGAGCATGGTGTAAGCCCAGCGATGAGAGCTTGGGGGATGTGGGCTTCTGAATGCCTATAATTTACAGGGAAGAAATAAACCACACATCCTGGAAGAGCCCCGGACTGCCATTTTTCTTGTGTCCCACGTTTGGCAGGTTGAGAGGTTTGTGGCAGGAGCCAAGATGTTGATGGTTAGCATGAATCTTTCCTTCCCACAGACCCTCTCTTCCCTCCTTAAAGCAGGAGCCGGGCTATCTGGGAGCTCTTGGCTCCTCCATCCCAAATTCCAGCTTGAGTACTGCTGTGAAATATCCTCAGTTATTTCATCTTTCCTGCCGAGAAAGGCTAAACACAAACGTTCAGGAGTCTGGCACAAGAAACTCAAATTGCTTACTCTAAAGAGGAGCAGTGAGCCAGAACTTCAGCTGCTCTCTCTCAAGATCAGAGTGCATCTATTTTGTGATATGCTTAACCCATGCTGGGCAGTGGTTTTGCAGTCTTGGCCTCGCTGTATTTCCACCTGGCTTCCTTGCTCATGAAGCCCTGGATCAGTGGTTGCTGTCCCTGTGCTGGCAGCAGCCCCTGACGTTAATTGTGGGAGAGAGAGATGTAGTTTCAGGAGCAGCAGCACGAAGGGAGTCTGGATCCGGTCCTCCCGGCTGGGTTGGAGCCATGTGCTCCAACTGAAGCTCCTCTGGCGGTTGGAATCTTCCTCCTTGATGGGTTCTCATGTGTATCATAGTAAGGAAAAATGTTTTGCGGCAGAAATGCTCACTTGGATCTCCTTTCCCTGTATAGCTGCCTGTTTTCAAGGAACATAGAATAGCAGCATCTTGTGAGAGTTCTTCCCCCTTTCAAGGTGTGCTTGGTTCAGAGGGTGCTGTGGGGAAGGGGAGGCAGGGAAAAACACATAAGAGCAATGCCATCATGCCTAGCTGTGCTTCTCCACAAAACTCTGACAATTCCAGTCATTAAACCATAAAAAGGAGGAAGATACAAAGAAAAGAGCCAGGAGAAAAACCCAGTGCAGGCTTCCAGGGCAGGTGGATTTCATCTGCACCTGCCTTTCTGGCTGTTCTCCAGGTGATGGGTCTGACAAGGAGGATCAGGTGAGGGCCATTGGGACCTTAATATAAAAAGCCCCCAGGCAGCCCAGGGAAAGGTTTGTGAGTGGGACAGTGGGCAGGAGAGGCTGGGTCGCTCAGAGCAGCATTACTTCAACTCTATCAAGATTTTCTTGGTGTTGCTTAGTGCTGAAGCTTTAAAGTCACGTTGACTAACAGAGAGTAGGTGCACAGGAATGAGGTGTAACTTCTTGTACCTCCTAGGGGAGCAATCTATTTCAGCAACAATAGGGGAAAATCAGGTTCATTCCTGAAGAAGAGGGAGGAAGGGATGGCTGTTTGTTAATGTTGCCTTAAGCTAAACATTAATGAAGTGCAACACTTAAGATGCTTGTATGCCTCAATTACATCCACCAAGCTCATGTGTTGCCTTTCCAGTTATGTAGCCTAAGAAACAAGGTGCGAAGAGACTGCTGCCTGCTCATTACCTCTCTCTGTGAGCTGTAATTTTGCTTTCTCTCAGCCACTCGGGTGCCAGGTGCAGATACAGAGTTTACAAACAATGCAAGCACACCCCACGGCTTGGGAACGGGGTCGTTTTGGGAACGGATTTTAACCAGGGAAGTAAGGTGTGATGTGAGCGGCAAGCTGGGCTTAGCGATGGAGGTGTTCTGCAAACGTGGAGAAGCTCAGAAAGGCTGGAAATGAGCCTTCAACTCTTAGAGCTCCTCGCAACCCTCTCTAGACGGTAAGGCACCTCTTTAAAATTTGGGGGGGGCTATCCTGATGAACTAACCTGTAAGTCGCGGTGTCGGAGACCCCACTTGGTTGAGGTCGGGGAGCCGAGGAGCCTGCCCGTCAGACGGAGCGAAAGCTCCGCATGGTTGGGCTGGGGAATTCCCGGTATTTGGAAGCGCAGGTGCTGCCTGTGAGGTGAAGGTGATCGCAGGGTTGGTATTTGCATTGGTGTTGGTATTAGTATAAAGCGGGCCCATGTATGCATGAAAAGTCTATGTATAATAAGGTACCTATTGGTTTATGTTGTAATCTGTGTCTTTGCAAACTGCGTGTGTGAGATTGAGACGTGCAATTGCGCACGAAGTGAGTGTGGAGCTTTGATCCGCGGTTCCGTCACCCCGCGAGGGGAGCGGCCGGAGACGAGCGAAGCGTAAGGACGAAATGATTGTGAGATAAAAGAAGGAAAATGTTGAAACTTCTTAAGTTATTTGGGAGAAATCAGGAGTCCATCCCTAAAACCTCACCTCTGGGATGTCTCCAAGCACACTGGAAGGAGTTAAAGGAGGACTTTCGAAAAGATTTACTTATTGATTATTGTAATCGTGAATGCTTATTATATGATTTAGAAGATGGTGAGAAATTGCCTCTGAATGGGACTTTGAATTACTATACTATTTTGCAATTAATGTTGTTTTGTGGAAGGGAAATGGGATGAGCTTCTCTATGTTGATTTATTCTTTTACCTTTGAGAAAAGCCAGAATGGTATCGAGATTGTAAGATGAATGATCAGCCTTGTGACAAAGAAATGCCTTTACGAGTAAAAGAAAAGAAAGTAGAGGAGAATTATTTAGCCTGTGCCTCCACCAAAATGTGCCGTAAGCATTTGGCTTTAAAAGAAAAAGAAAAGGAACAGGACTATATGGGGCCCAAATTAGATACAGCACCATCAGCTCCTATAGCTCCTGTTCTGATTTATCCCCCCCTGTTGAAGTTGAACCTGACTCTGGTGCTGATTCTCTGAACAGATCAGCATCAGAACCTGATGTGTCAGGTTTAGGGCTGGATAGCACCAGAATGGAGGAAGAACCACTTGAATTGGATTCTTCACTCCTCGTGAGCAGTAGAACGAGACAAGGTACCCATTTGGTAACTCCGTTAAGATCACAAACTGGGAAACGATTAATAGATTAATAGCTCCCTTAAGGCAGGGAGTGGGACAACAGGGACCTTTCCTTTGAAAACCGCAACAGTAAGACTCTGCTGCTCCTTCTGCAGAAAGCTTGGTTACCCTGTCAGGTTATGCAATGTGTCCTTCTAACGTAAAACAAAAAAAGTCTTGTTTTTATTGCACCTAACACACAGAGGCTAGACAATAATTCTGGAAACCAGAAATAGTTTTGTTTACCCAGTCCATTTTTATTATTAAGTGGAAAAAAATTGACAGACAAAAACTCCTTCAAAATTGTGCAATAATAACATAGCAGAAATCAGTGAATGGAAAAATAAAAAAAAGAAAAACAGGAGTAAAGGAGTAGCAATTCAAATGGTATGACACTAAACTTCACTTAAGGAACCAGATTAGAATTTGACGCTACCTCTAAAAAACTCATTAGAGACTGGCTGCTTTTGTAGACTGCTGCATGTTTTAAATGATTAATTATAAATGTTACAGCTAGTTCCAGTAATGAAGATGCTCTCTGGGTCCAAAACTAAGTCGATCGCGCCGCTTCCCTTCTGAAGTCCATTTGAAGGAGACTTGAAAGTTATTTTGGAAAATGCTATTCAGGTCTTTCCTGAACAGTTTTATATTTCCACTAGTAAATTAGTGAAGTTTGTCATTAAATACTACTCTGTACCTACAAAGTGATTTCAGGGATGCAGATCCCAAGGCCGAAACCCGCCCTGCGAGGAAAGGTTGTGCTGCTCAGAGAAAGCTGCTGGCTCGGGGGCGTTTCTCGGGTGGCTGATGTGAGTTGGGGGCTGCTTTTAGTGACTAGAAATAGGGTAAGTTACCCTGACCTGATGGGCAGACACCTCTCCACCCACCTAGGAGCTCTCAACTCACTTCTCCTGGGGTTTCTAGAAACCAGCAGGAAGCAATACCACTGTGTGACCACCAAAGTGACCTGCAAAGGCTAAGGTCTCTTGGTCAGGAGGCCAAAAGGCAATGGTGTGGATGCTGGCAGCCGGCATCCTCCCAGCACGTGCTCCCGCACACCTGTGTGCTCTCTCCTCCCTTTTTCTGGCTGGGTACGCGCTCGTATACATCTATATGGAGCTTGAAGTCTGTCCAAGGAAAACAGTCTTTTCCCTGTAGTGAAGCTGCAGTGCTCTCCTGCTAACGCGGTGTCAAGGCAGGAGCAGAGGGAACGAGTTGTGGCAGGGTTAGCCGGGCTGTGAACTTGCAGCGTGCCAGCAGACGAAGCATCTGCGTGCGGAGTTTTCCCCTGTGGTCAGCACGACATGCTTCTCCCCTCTCTGAATTCCTCTCAGGGTTTTACCCAGGGTACTGGTTGCTGCAGGAGCTGGGGCGAGCAGCTCGCCGCAGCCATTTGACAGAGGAGACAGCCGATCGACAGAGGAGTGATGTGATTTATACATCATGGAAGGGATTGCTTTTTCGACCTTGAATGGGTGTTTCAGAATACAGACCTGTAAAATGGTACCTCCTTCTCCCTTCTTGTAAAAGCCCAAACAGACATCCCCAAAAAGACACATAAAAACACCCTAGAAACCAACCTCCCAGTCTAAAGCCCCACTGGATTTTAGTGTTCAACCTCAGTCTTTTTTTTCAAATGGACTTAAGAGAGCCAGCGGGCATCTGCAGTGAAATCTGAAATGGATGCAAACGCAAATTAACCAGAAGTAGTTCCTCCTAACCTAGGGTAGGTTTTTTTTTTCCTTATGGATCCAAACATCTCACTGGGTTCCTGTGAGGTAAACCCAAGTGGCTTCCCAAAAGTTAGGGTAACGAGGCATGTCACATAGCATAAGGCTACTGAAAGAAAACCAGAACAAAATATGCGTCCACATCCGTGTACCATATTTACACCAGAGCCCTCCCACCCCCTATACGTCTCTGTGAACAAGATCCCGTGCTTCAAAAGTTCATAAAAATATACAATTTACCAAGAACCGTATCTATTCTGCTCGTTCCCCACCTGGGGCTTAGACTTTATCTCTATATAAAATACACTAGCCCTGTGAAGTTGCTTTGCTGGGAGCACAGTGGTGACTTTTGCAGCGAAGGGGAAGTCGGGGAGGGCAGGGCGAGTCGGTGTGTCACACTACGTAAGGTAAATTTGCAGAAAGCCTGCCTGCTGCAGCGTCCCCAAAGCGCCGCAGACCCAGCGCAGAGGGCTCTGTTCTGCCCAAACTGAGGCACAGGTAACCCAGAGAGTCAGTATTACAGCAAAATGCTTTGCTGGCAACAGGCTGAGCTCTGTGCCAGTGTGGCTGAGCCATGGCTACGAAGGAGCCCGGAGTGACCTGATGGTCTAGTCGAGAGGTGGCATCCCTTCCCATGACAGGGAGATTGGACTAGATGATCTCTAAGGTCCCTTCCAGCCTAGGCCATTCTAGGATTCTATGATGCTCGGAAGCATCCAAGGGAGGGATTTCTGGTTACAAGGGTCCCCCTTGGCATCTATCTTCCAGATAGAGACGGGCTGAGCTCTACTCGCCTTACTGGAGCAGAATTTACCCTGGAGGAGTGAAGCAGCAGTATTTAACCAATAGTAATTCTCACCACCTTCTAGGATGCTACACTGTAGTTTTCAGTTACCTGTGCCAGAAATATAGCTTCAAGATTCTCTCTCTCTGCTTTTAGGCTTTCTTTCCCATGTAAAATCTTTTGATTTATATCTTTAGAATAGTTTAGCCTCTGGGTCAGATTCTGGTCTCTCTGTGCAGCTGTAGGCAAACTGAGCTATACATGCTGGGTTGATTTACTCAAATTTTTTATTCCTGAACAGTACCTGACCCACTAATACAGTAAAAATACTGCAACTATGCAAGCTTGCTGCTACTTATAAAAATCTGATTATAGCTTGGTCCCAGCTTTGGGGGGAAAAAACAACCCAACCTGTCACTGAGATTATCACCAGTAATTGAAAATAGAGTTAGTATTTCTACAGAGTATCAAACCATACAGAATCTTTATACATTTTCTGTATGTGAAATTCAATGCATGAGTCACGTATCAAAACATAGTTGGCCTCTCTCGTTTCATCTGTAGGAAGACTGCAATTATAACTTAATTTACATGGCAAAAATACTTTTGGTCTAAACAAAGAAAACAGTGTGACAAGACAGTGTGCTGTGTTTTACTGGTGTGAAGGCTTGCATATATAGAGCAGGGACAGGCGTGACCCGTGAACATCCGCTCGTGGCGCCGCTCTTGGGTTGGCAAGTAGTTGGGTTCGTGGTGGTGAGGTTTGCATTTTGCTACCACAAAAAAAAGCTCAGCAGTAGGAACCAGACGTTTCTACTGCTTAGCTCTGTAGCCAGCATTATGTCTACTGGAAACGTGAGATGACTAGTGATGGCAAAATAACATTTATGCATATATATATCTCTATGTATTGCTCCTAAAGCTGAAGGTACAGCTACAGCTGCTTTCAGGAAATGCTAATGAAGGAGGAGCGAATCCCTTGCTGTTAACCAAATGAATTCAGATGTTTAACAATTACCGGCTGTGGAAAATCTGTGCGCAAAGCCATTTCCTAGCTGCACACAGCGGAGGCTCCCTCTTCTGTCCCACCGACACATTAGCATCGTGGAGGAGCTCCACACAGCAAAGGTGTCCTGACCAGCTGGGAAGCTTGTTTTAAGGTGTGCACTTCAACTGCGGGTAGTGGCCAAGTTTTTCCAGTGGCATTACTCATAGGACAGTTGGGCACGGGCAGCAGCTCACCCTAACGGGCCGTGCTGTGTCATGCTCGTGTGCAGGGCTTTGCACGACCCTCGGCAGGGATGCTTTTGGCTTATAGGTACGGCAGCAGGAAGCCGAACTCACACATAAAGTATGTGCTGCAGTATCTTAACTTGGGCTGAGATTGCTGAAGGATTGTCTTTTAATAATGGGGGGGGGAAATGTAAAAATAAGGATTTTTTTTTTTATTATCATGGCAAGAACAATGATGGGGATGCCAAGATACTACTGCCTTGCAAGATAAAGTGGCACATGTTCTACACAAGAATGTGTACAATGTCTGACGACTTTGGAAATCTGTGCTCAAGCAGATTTCCCAATAAATTAACACAACAAAAATACTTTCATATAAAACAAAGTCCAAAGGATTTTTTTTTTTTTAAAGTAAAAGCAAAACCTTCAGGGACTATATTACTTATCTCTCTCTACATATATAATCTCCTGAATTTTTTTAAATAAATTTATTCTTGTCTTAGAAAAATAAAATGAGTAGCCAATTTAGTCAACGAAAAATCTCACAGACTTAAAAGCATGCCCAGCAAGCATAGCCTTGTAAGACTAAATTAATGTTAAATCGAAGCAATTTGTTGCTAAACCAACCTAGTCTGCAATTCACAGTTGATCACTACAAAGTGTATTTTTAAAATTTTTTTTGGCCCATATAAAAATAACATATTGCAACTCAAAGTGCATTTTTAAAATAAACAATCAACTATTTTTATCAAATAAAATATTTACACCATTTGGTTTGTACAGTCAGAAACGCGCTTCATGCGATGACCATGGGAACATCATCTGAAAATCCGGTTATCATTGGGGCTTCATCATCCTCATCTCCTGAAAAACAAACCCAGAGAGCTGTTACGCTGCCTGCAGCGTTCTTCCAGGGCACGACTAAGCAGGGTACTGGAGCTGGCCATCAAACTGCCCTCAAAACCGCTCTATTGTGGCCTCGCTCACGCTCCTACCTGGTTGTTATATCTGTTATAACCAACTTTGAACCGATTTGCGTTAGAGCAAGTGGTTTAAGTCAAGCTGCAGATAACACTTACCCTGGGCCAGCTTCGTGCTCTTAGGGTAAGACCAAACCCAGAATCACAGAATGTTGGGGGTTGGAAGGGACCTCTGAAGATCATCCAGTCCAACCTTCATCCCAGCATATCTAACCACTACACCATAGCCTCAAGTGCTAGATCTACTTTTTTTTTAAACACCTCCAGAGTTGGTGACTCCACCACCTCCCTGGGCAGCCTGTTCCAGTGCCTCACCACTCGTTCAGGAAAGAACTTCCTCCGAATATCCAATCGAAACTTACCCTGACGCAACTTGAGGCCATTTCCCCTTGTCCTGTCATTAGTAATTAGAGAGAAGAGCCCAGCCCCAGCCTCACTACAGCCTCCTTTTAGGTAGTTGTAGAGGGCAATAAGGTCTCCTCTCAGCCTCCTCTTCTCCAGACTAAACAAACCCAGCTCCCTCAGCCGCTCTTCATAGGGCATGTTTTCCAGACCTCTCACAAGCCTTGTTGCCCTTCTCTGCACCCGCTCCAGCACCTCGATGTCCTTCTTGTACTGTGGTGACCAAAACTGGACACAGTACTCGAGGAGAGGTAAAAAAAAAAAAAAAAGCACATCGCCTGCCCTTTCGGAACGGCGCTCGCCTACCGCTTAGGACCGACTGACCCATGTTCAACTGCTGTTCACATGGAACCCTGCTCCACTTCGGCCTTCAAAGCTCTCGTTTGAATATTTGCTACCCGTAGAGATTTTTACGCAGTGGTGGCCCAAAGCATGATGGAGAAGTTAGGTCTTGCGCTGATTTCAAGGCTGTCCTGGGAGGCTACGTACCTAAATCGTCTCCGGAGGAGAATATGGCCGAGCCCAGGCGGGAGCTGTAGTGGCTGTTTGCAAAGGCAGTGAAGCTGTTCTGCAGCCGCCTGTGCCTCATGTACAGCACCACAAAGCCAATGCCCAGGGTCACCAGCAACAGGAACAGCACCGGTACCACGATGGCTGCGACATCCGTGGATCTACCAGCTTTCGCTGCGGAGGCGTCTTCACCTACGACGAGGGAGGGAGAGAAGGGCCGTTTGCAACCGATGGCACGTTTCTCTAGAGGTTGTGAGGCTTTCACTAGTCCTCGTTCAGGAGGGGAAAATGCCCCAGGACTTACCAGTTCCTAGTTCGTCGTAGAGAAGCGTGGCTGGCTCGCCGCACATCTGCCCGCTGTACAGGCACCTGGCCTGGACGGTGAATGAGTAGTTGTGACCTATCTTCAGGTTGGAAACTTTGAAGAAGTTTTCTGTGGTGTTCCCCAGATAAGCTGTGATGTTCATCAAGCTGTCAAACATGTGAATCTCATAACCCTGAGGGTTGGAAGCAAAGGCACAAATGCCAAATCACTCGGCTGCAGAGGGCAGGTTTGCTCCTTCTGACAGGGCTTTAGAACTTGTTTTTGCTCCTGAATCTAGCTCTGATGAAATGTGTTGGGCTATCAGCTGGGAGAGAGCAATGTGGAGCCTCCTCCAAGCACCCCTGTCAGTGTGCATTGACCTTGGCCAGGTCAGGGAGGAGAGATGATTTTGGTCTCTGGCTCACTCTGTTCTTAGGATCCACCTCAGACCACCCAAAACACCGAGACCAGTAATGCAACTTACCCGGCTTTCATTGAAATTACTTTCCTTTAATGCCAAACTCTTCCAAAAAAGCAGAATATGGTCGTTTTCTGTTATAATTTTTAAGGCGTCTGGTGCTGACAGCGGAACTGCAAGTGAGAAAAAACAGCAGGCAGGTCAGGTTTTAAAAGTAGTTGACCACAAATGGTGCTTCACGGTGTCTACACAGCCTGCCAGACAGGTCTTTCCCCATTTAGGCAGGAGAAAAACTTCCCAGATATTATCTGAGAGGCTTCCTCTCTGCTGCCATTGTTCGGGGGTTTAGCTGCCTTGCCTGGGAGCTGCAGGAAGGCTTCTCAGAATTGGGCTTTGGCTGGGGGAGAAGACTAAGCAATGCCAGAACGCTCCTGCAGCCTCTGACCAGCCCAGGAGTGAGGTGGATGGGCCCCAGGCACCCACCCCGCAGTTCTCGTCCCTTTACCTGTGTTGATCTTCATGCTGGATTCTTTGCTCATGTTTCCCAGTTGGACAATCACGTGGTATTTGCCTCCTGGTTCAAGTTTCTTGATGGTGTACTCCACCGTACTGTTCCGGGTTTTCACTTTGTAGATTTTATCTGTTTTTCTCACTAAATCTTTAACTGCAACAGCATATAACTGGAGGGGGAGGAAAGGCACACACAGTGAAAGATCTTACTTTCCCACAGTCCTGCTAGCAATCTCATACAGTGGTAGGACGTTAGATGTGAGGAGACAAAACTTGAATTAAACCATGCCCACGCTCTACAGAAAACCTGGGAAATAAGATTTCAAGCCTTTTGCTGGACTAGCTGGATCCCTGTCTGAGATCAGTATTTACAGATACAGAAAATGCAGTTACTGGAATGAATGAGGGCAGAAGGAAAACCTCAGGTTTCTTAATGAATCACAAGGATGCAATGCAAAGTCCTGCCTTGTCAAAGTTTCCAGTTTGGCTGGGAATATTTATACCTTTAAACCTTTGCTATTAAAGTCTCTGGACCAGAATAGGAGCAGAAAGCTTGCTGAGAAAATTGCTTGCCTTCAATGGAGCGAGACGTGACCATATGCTGGCGTGCCAGACAACAGAACCGAGCTTTGTCGGGGCTGCGCTGGGGCAGGAGGCAGAGCCCAACACCTGCCCTGCTGCTGTGGCCAGCCCGGGCCCCAGGAAAAGCCAAAGCCCAGAAAGGTGCTTTAGCACATGCCCAAGCTTGCTAGGTTTGGTCAGCAACAGACATCCCAAATCCAACTCTTTTGAGGATGACTATTTAGATGGAGGGCAGACCTCGTCTTAGACCCAGTTCTCCACCAGCAGCAGGGCAAGGGTCTGTCTTTGAGCCAGAGTTTTGCGTGTAAAGGGGTGGGGGAAGGTGCTGTGAGATATTACCATGTCCTGGTCGGGCGAATCATAGGGCGATTCCCACTTAATGACCGCGAATGTCTTGCCGGTGTGCACCGAGTGGAGGTGCCGGGGGGGAAGCCGGTTGTCAGGGATCATCTTCACCACAACGTAGTCGGACGGTGGCCCTTGGTAGGGAGACATCACACGGACCTTGAAGGGATGACACAGTGGTTAATGCCTGCACCCTTCAGCAGCAAGTGAGAGCCCGCCGTGCAGAGAGGAGGGGGAACGGAAAAGCAGCTTACCAGAAAGAGGTACTGCTCATCCCGCTGTACGAGCACCGTGATGTTGTGGGAGGTCGTGGTGGTGTTGTGAGGGCTTCTGTACAGCTCTAGGAAGGATGTGGCATAGAAGATGCCATAGAGCTGTGGAAGAAGAGCACAATAGGGACGGTACAGCTTTTGGCAAAGGCGGGAGCTCCCACCCAAGCTTTTACTGGCTGTTGCTTTTTAGGGACATGACATAAAGACCTTTTTTCTTCTGGGCAAGCTGTCCTGTCCGAGGTCAGGCTCAATCTGTTCACCTGACGCTGCACTCCTCACCCTAAAATCCTGGGCTCAGCTCTGATAATGCAGCATTCAACTGAGAGATCACCAGAGCGTCATGCTAACAGTACTTCAGCCGCTGCTCTGCTGGATCAGCGGCTCAACAAGCAGACGAGGCTTTCCTTGCGTCTATTTAAACGGCACAAGGTGCTTTCCCTCATTTTTTATGCATAAGATTTTCAGGACCTTGCAATTCAATCCCTACAAATAGTCCTATAATAAGATTTTGCTTGTGTTTTGAGGCTCTAACTAGACCCCATCCTGGTGAGAAAAGAGAGTCGGTGCCTTACGACATTCCTCGGTCCAGTCCAGCTGCACTCCACCGCCGTCTGGTTGATGGCCTTGGCTTTGAGACTCGGCGACGCAGGTCTTGTGCCACTGGTCACCACATGTACAAAAGACAGAGGGCTGTCGCCTAGCTCCGTCTTAGCCCAAGCAGAGATTTCATAGGGGGTGTGTGCTGTCAAATTTGCCACTAAGCAAGAAGAGAAACGTGCACTATTAGGTGAGGCAAAGTACTGCAATGGCAGGGTGAGAGCACTAGGAAACGGTCAGCAGCATCAAACAGGACCCTGCCTCTCTTGGTGTGTGCTTGGGTTCGTTCTGAGAAATTTCCTTTATACAGGAGCACCTGGGACTCTGGTACCTAACCTAGACTGTGCTTTTCCGTATCGGGGTGCTTTTCCGTATCGGGATGCTTTTCCGTATCGGGATGCTTTTCTGTATCTAGACTGCACACACCAGTGATTTTTCCAGACTAGAAAGTAATCTGAGTATTAGGAACATGTACTGTATACAGGGCTAAGAAATTGTTGACCTTTTCCAGAGTAGAAAAGGAACTACAAACAAAATCCCATATGATGAGAAAAGGATAGTGCAGCTCTGGGGGATAAATCCCAAATCCGCTTGAAACCTCCAAGTCCTAAGAAGGGAGGCCAAGGATTTGCTGGTTTGTCCTCTCAAGATTTATTCTTTCCTAAACAAAAACTATTAATTGCAAACAAAAGAAAAAAAAATCCTATAGCCTTCTGTAAAACCTTCTGTCTGGTGTTGACTACAGGAGAGTTTTACACTTTGTGCATAATTTACCTTTTTGGATGGACTTTTCTCCTTCTATGACCAGAGTCCTTTTTTCCTGTCTGTGTGTATCGAATGTCCAGTAGATGTTCACAACATACCCCCTGACCTGTCAAGCAACAAGGGCACACAATACAAACCATCAGTTCAGCTATTATTGCATACAATGAGAGAGTCAATGCTGAAGCTCTTTGCATTGTCCTTTTCCATCGTAATTCAGGGAGCTGGGGTGGTTTATGAGTGGTAAGAAATGATTTGGTGTGAAATAACTAGTTTGAAAAGGTAATTTCAATACTTCAGTAGGTGACAGCTTATCCCATCCGGTATTTACCATGTACCCAATGCAGACCTTTTTTTTCCTTTATTTTAGTTTCAGAAATAAAGGTTAAAATATTACCTTAATATTAGTAGACATTTTTAGACTGAAACTTATAGAGTCTTCGCTGTAGCTTTCAACATGTATGACAGGTGGAGGAATGACTGGAAGGGAGAAACAGCTGTTACCACGGCACAAAAAAAAGTAAATACTTATCAAGAGGAGATGGGTAAAATGCAGGCTTCCCCCATCTTGTAAGCCCCAACCCCATGCAATAGGGAAAGGTAAAGGACTAGGAGCTGGTTATGTATGCTGATGCTGACACTTCTGGCTTATCTCTTTTTGCTATGTTGTCCAAGTTGACTGAAAACACATTTACCTTTGCCTTTTACGGTGGTTATGGATTTTGAATCACTCCAGTTTCCCACTCCTCGACTAGTTACTGCAGCAACCTTTTCAAATAAGAGGGTTAGTTAATAGGAACACACGTACGCCGCCAACATTGTATAATGCAAGCAGAGAATGAGGTTAGAGCAAGGTTACGGATGTGGCAGAGCTCATGGGAAAAGGACTTTGAAGCAAACAATAGCTTAATTACTTGGCAATAAAATGCTTATTACAGAGATAAAGCAGACTAGTTTAAGTCAATTAAAGGAATCTAAGAGGGTGGTGCATCCTCTTTGCAGATAACTGCTCTCTGAGATCTTTATGAGGAATCTTTGGACTCTTACAGGCCATTGCATAGGTAAGAACCACACCGGAGAATTCTGTGCGAGTGCTGAATCTAGTTCCAAAGATTTATTTGGGAAGTGATTAGTAGAGGAAGGAAAGACTCACTCCAACCGACTGAGATTCTCGGCGAGTGGGGGGCATTTATCCCACCTCCTAGTGAGCTCCCCCAAGAACCCACGCTCCTTCAGCACAGGGAGGACGGGCAATGGCAGTGTATACGTGTCCAGGGCTTGCTGTGCAGACTTTAATTTCCTATTCTTACTACTTCTGTCTATAATTACCCAGCTTCTCCCGTATGCATATATTCCCCATAGGCAGATCTGCTTCTTCCCCCAGTGACCCAGTAAGGACCAAATTTATCTCTGGCCCAGATCCAGTGCAATTGCAGTGACATTGGAATGGGCAATTAGTGCAGATTTCAGAATACAGCCTGGCCTTCTGGGAGCAGGAGCAAATCAAGGGCCTTAAGTCAGGCCTTGAAACTATATACATTGGCAGTGCGAATGCCAGGCTCCCCCACTGCGGGTCAACGTTAAAGGGCAGGATTTTAATAACACGTTTCTTTAGCAAGTACTTGACTGTGCAGGACTCGGACCATTTAGTGAAAAGTAATGAGAGCATGCGTAGACAGAGCTTTGAAAATACTCACTCTAACTGTGTACAATGTGTTGACCTGTAAGTTCGTGATCTCAGTGTAGTTCTTGGTGGTTCTAAGGGACGACCACTCCTTGGATCCACTGCTGCTGTATTCCACCTAGAAGCACCAAAGCAAGGGATGAGGGCTCCACAGTCAACAGTACCACAGGATGACAGGTCCTTCTGTTTCAGTATGTTAGTAGAAAGAAGTCCAAAGGCTTAGAACAGCAGAGAGGAAAGAAATTATCAAGTTGAGGGCTGTGTCGCTACCTGCAGCATTTCTTCTCCCAACTTGCCTGACACTCTCAGCAGATTTTCCCTATGAAATGCCCTGTTCCTGGCCCCCCACCACTCCACAGAGATGGCTGTGTTCAGACAGGTGAGCCCCCAGCAGTCCCGCCCGTCCCAATCCGGCCCCAGCTCCACCGGGCAGCAGGACTCACAATAAATTCCCGTATGAGGCCGTGGGCGTTCACAGGGGGGCTCCAGAAGCCCATCACCACTCCTTCAGCTTCTTTTTTCAGGGACAGCTGAAGGTTAAAGGGAGCATCGGGTACTAGGGAGAGAAACAGAGGTGTTAGTGACAGTGACAATTGTGAGACAAGCGCTGCCTCCCTGAAAGGCTGGGACACAGCGGGAATGGCCACACGGTCCTGGCTCATGAGAGGTGTCTTATTCCTGCAGCTGTGACCCCTTTTTCCCCACCCAGCACAATTCCCAGAGAGCCTGTGGAAAGGCTCTTTTTGCTCGTAACAGGGATTTCCTTTCTAAGCTGAAGAGGCAGGCATCCGGCCACTCTGTGACCGTGCGGGTGTGCTTACGTCCTTCGGGTGTCCGGAGGGTGATGAAGTCGTTGGTGTTGTAGACTCGGCTGAGACACTGCACTTGGACTTTCACCTGATAGGTACAGTCAGGCTTGAGGACTTTCAAAACGCTGTTCGTTTTGTTGCTGTGGGTTTCCAAAATCTTCCAAATGCTTTCACCGACCATCCTGCGCAAGAGAGTCGCACCCCTCCAGTCAGGACGGTGTTTAGTAGCAAAGGGTGAAACCATCTATCTGCATGCTAAGAGTTTGCTGCTTAGTTTTCTTCTCAGTAAAGCTCCACTGTCTGGAAAAG
Source organism: Apaloderma vittatum (assembly GCF_000703405.1). Classification (NCBI taxonomy): domain Eukaryota; kingdom Metazoa; phylum Chordata; class Aves; order Trogoniformes; family Trogonidae; genus Apaloderma; species Apaloderma vittatum. The sequence goes on along the minus strand of NW_009693011.1, from coordinate 19,746 downwards.
ATGCTCTTTGAAAGCCTGAACTAAACACAGCTTAGTGATTTATAAGCACTGTCCTCTGGGGTTCTTCCACAAGTGCTGTGCTCATTGTTAGTGGTCCCACAAAGGCAAGACTCAAGTGGAAAAATAAAAATATAGCTACACTACTGTCTGAGTAAACAACCATGTGGTGTCCTCACAACTGCCCTCCAGTTACAGGTGGTTTCGGTCTCCTTTGCAAAGAAGTATTAGAAGATTTCTCCTTGCCTTTCCCTGATACAAACAGCAATAAGTCACGCAGTGCAGCGGGCAGTGTACCTGTAATAGACATTGTAGACACAAGAGGTTGAGGACATTCTTTTTGGGCGAGCCCACGTCAGAGTGACATCACCGGAGAAGTCGGCCGTCCACTGCAGGTTCTGGACTTTGTACACGATCGTGTCATCTAGGCAGGCAATAGGAAAAGTTAGTCTATCAGAGGGAAACAAAGAGTTGTGTTCGTAGCACAAACAGCATCATGCAAACATCCCCTTTCCGCTAAGTAAAGACAAGGTGTGTCTGTCAATTAAATACTCAACCCCATTTTGGAAGTGTAGGAGTGCAAACTGGTCAGCGCGAGTCGCTTTTCTACTTGTGCGATAAATCTGTGCTGTCGCTGTAAGCCAGCCCGGGCTTTTGTTTGTGTGGTTTTCCTTATCACAGCCTCGTGTTCATCAGGACACCAGAGAAGGCTGGTAGTTAAGGCAGTAGTCGGCCGTGACGCGAGTTCTGCGCTGAATCGCCCGACCTTGTGGGAGGGCATTTCGGGGATAACAGCACCATGAACCCATCACTGGCAGTAGCAGGCGCAGGGCTGCTTATCTGAAACAGCCCATGCCCTGCTCCTGCCAGGCCATTCCCTGCTCTCTCCCACGTGTTGGAGCCCTCATCCAAGCACTGTGACCTAGCCCCGTTTGGGTGCTCGGCTTCGTTCCTCGCGCTGTGCAGAAACCGAGCGGAGCAGAGCAAAAATGCTGCTGCTTCCCTTTCCCTAACCAACTGGAAACGAAACCCGGCAGGCACGGCAAGACAAGCTATCTGAGGGAAAAGAGATGGTTTCCCCTTGGCGTAGCAGCTGAGCCATGAATTTCAGCAACTCCTTCCCCCTGCCCTGAACCTGCTAGCCTTTCCGAATCAATATTTAATTAAAGAACTAAAGCCCGACTGATGCTCAAACCCCCAAGCAGTTCAGTAGGAAAGCAGGCGAATCTCACGGCTGGGCAGAGACAGCGATTGATCACTGTTATCTGCCCAGGGCGAGCTGCTGCGTGCGTCCTGTCTGCTTCTGAAGGCCAGTGTGGGATGGCAGCAGGGCACCTGCCACGGCTACCGGGGTCACCTTGCAAGGGAGGACAGAGCTAGAGACTATTCCTTCACCTGTGGGCCACGTGAAATAGACAGCTTTGCTCCTACCCATCTTAGAGCTATTTTTCTGTGTCCAAGAAGATAAGTTGTCAGTGCAGAAGATGGCTAGGAAGCTGCTTCTAGCTGGTTATAAATGGGCAAGGAGGTAGCTTTGACAACTGAACGGAGGCAGATACATCTAGGGTGTTGAGAATAAAAGGTCACGTATCCAGGAGAGCACCTCTGCATGCCAACATGGAGCAGGGCATGAGAAATGGGAGAGGGCTGCAGCTTACCAGTACAGTTATTCTCATCGCTGCTGTCTGAGCAGTCCAGATATCCATCACACCGCTCGGTCGCCATAATGCAGGCCTCCCCGTCCTCACATCGATAACCATTGGGGCATGACAGGGTGCTGTGAGTGGCTGAAAGAGGCAGAACGGTTTCAGAACTCCAGGTGGGGAAGTTCCATCAGCAGTACTGGGCTGTTTGCTGTGCCAGTGCTGCTCCAAAAGCAGGCGTGCTGCCGGAGCGGCCGCGCATCAGGGACAGAGCTCAGGCAGAGCGTCAGGCTGTCAGTGCTACATTTTGTGGCATGGCGGCATCAGATAAACCTGGAGTTTATCCTGTGGAAAACAACTAGAATTCTAATAGGAATGGCACTGAGTGGGCTCTGCGCTCCTGTTTTACTGTAACGCTAGATTACCACAAGGGTTTCACCAGCAGTACAGCTCCTCGGTGGCTCCCCTGTCCTCACGAAGAGCTTCCCGAGGGAAAAAGCCAGGCATGATGCTCCCCTCGGCCCACACTTACGGCAGTTCCTCTCGTCCGTGCCGTCCTGGCAGTCCCGGAGGCCGTCGCACCGCTTCCAGTTGGGGATGCACTTGTGCAGCTGCTGGCACTCGAACTCTAACCGGCTGCAGC
>NW_009693011.1:4869-17400 GCF_000703405.1 Apaloderma vittatum | reverse complement strand
CACCCGAGGCATGGCCAGGCTGCCGCTGCCACCAGGAGGAACCAAAACCTGTCCCCAGGTCCCGACTCCACTAGATGGCAATCTCTTCCCATCTAGCAGGTGGGACGGCGCCGGAGCCATCCATTCTTCTGACTGCAGAGGGCTGGAAAAGCAACTGGTTTGCAGGGGATGTCCTGCACGGGCTCAGGGCATCGTGAAAAAAACACCACGTCTTCTCTTCAGCGTAGATGTGAGCTGGAAACCAACCCTGCAGCCCCACTCTCTGTGATCCTACACAGTCCGAGAAGGGACGTTTGAGCAGGGACATGCTGCAGCAGTAATTCCTTTCGTGTGGCGCCGAAACTGTGGCACTGAGGACTGGAAAGGCTGACAGACCTTGCAGCCATGCTGCTACAGAAAGGGGTGAGGAAGAGAGAAGCTTACGTGAAGTCGGGCAGGCTTCCTCGTCAGAGCCATCGGCGCAGTCCTTGTAGCCGTCGCAGACCCAGCTGTTCATGATGCAGGCGCCGCTGTTGCAGCGGAAGTGGTTGGGTAAACACGTTGGTGGGACTGATGTAGTAACAGGATGAACTGGGGAACCTAAAACACAATGTTCAGAGCTGACCTGAGATCCCCGCTCCTCTGAGCTGTGCCTGTTCCCAGCAGACTGAGAGCCACTATCCATGGAGAGAGGTAGGGAGCAGGCAAGGCATTGCAAGGCCAGTGTTTTCATCTGCATTTTATCTACGCAGCTCCTGATCAGGATTTTCAAAAACACAGAGTAAAAAGATGTGTGAGAGTACACACTCAGCCTATTCACGGGGGATTTTCAGAGCCACGGGGGCTGGCGCAGGCTGTCCCAAGCAGCCCTACGGGAAGTAGTGCAGTCTTTCAGCGTGCCACAGCCCAGCCTCAGCCAGGGCTGCCGTGAGCCGAGCACCGTGTGCCCTTACCCTCACAGTCCTTCTCGTCGGACCAGTCCCCGCAGTCGTTCTCAGCGTCGCACTTCCACCGGTTGGGGATGCAGTGCCCGTTCCCGCACTGGAACTGGTAGTACCGGGAGCAGTTTGGGGCCTCTGTTGGGTTTTCTGACAACGAGACAAGAGTCCTGTGAGCCCCAGCATTATCTCATCAGACACCCTATCTCTTTGCCTGAGCAGCAGAGGCAAGGTCCTTTCTCCAGCATCCCCATTCCTCACAGCCCTCACTAGCCTGTTGCCACCTGTCATGGCTGTGTGCTGGGTGCTTTGTGGCCAGACATCACCAACGATCTCGGAACCAGAGCTGACAGCAAAATTCAGACAGAGCATGGCAGAAATGCAACTCTGAAATGAAGACGCAGCTGCTTTGGCTGGGTACAGCTCCTACAGCTACCCAGGGAACGGTGGTAAATATTGAGCTTGGCTGAAAACTGCCTGTCTGCTTTCGGCTGGGAATCCATGGTATAAATACGGTCACGTATGACTTAGTCAACTGCAAGATGTGCCAGCTGTATTGGATTTTCAGCGTGCTTTGCTTTTTTGACCTACCTGCAATATGAGGAAAATTATACTGATCTGCACGTACAACCCTCCATGATGTCCAAGTGGAATGCTACACACACAGACCTATACGTATGTACACAAGGGCTTATGTGAAACATGAAGAGGCCAGTACTCTGCTTCTGAAATTCAAAGGAGGCTGCAGCTATGGTGACAAGAGACCCTGAGGTACTGCTCACCACAGTTTGCTTCATCGGAGTAATCGCCACAGTCGTCCATCCCATCACACTTCCACACCAGGCTGATGCACACACCGTTCTGGCACTGGAAGCTGAACTGGTCACAGGTCCGGTGGAACTCAGGGTCCTGGGCTGCAGGGCAGCACAAAGAGACATCAGAGATTTAGTGTAAAGATTAAGGGCTTGAGGGAAGCTCATCCTTGAGGAGGAAGGCGTGAGCACACTCAAGAGGCAGTAATGGATTAAAGCAGAGCATTACGGTCCAGAGCCACCTCTTAGGAGATCTGGCAGCTTCCTGGTATCCTGGGGAATGCACTCACCTCTCCACGCCTGTGTTTTCATTCTCTATCCAACCCTCTTTTTGCAAAGATGCACAATATCACACTTACAGCAGCCAGCATAGTTGGCATCTTCGTCTGAGCCATCTCGACACTGGATGATGCCATCACACACCATGGAGTGAAACAAGCACTGCTGCCGGTTCTTGCACACGAAATCCATGTAGCGAGTGCACAGGGGTTCTGGAGAAAAGGTCAGGAGGAGAGAGGATGGCACCTCTGCTGTCCTTGGCAGCAGGAACGCTACCCTCTGTGATCTGCACAGGCCTGAGCACAGTGGCCAGATTTCAGGAAGTACCAGAGAGTTTGCAAGACGAATTGTTAGAGCTGTGTCCCTGTGCAGGTCAGTAATATATCAGGGTGCAAGCGAGGCTGGCACAGGCATCAGGAAGGGTTTGATCACCTCCCTGAATACAGCTCCTGACAGCTCGTCCTCCCTACCCGTCGCAGCCCTGCTCACTGCGCCTTTTGCTGACACTGGCAGACCAGCCGATTTCCCAGGGGGCTCGTGAATGCTAACTAAGGCTTTCCTATTATCTCAGTGGGGCTTTTCTCCCGGAGGGACAGGCTTTGGCAGACCATGAAGGCTGCCGGGGCCCCGCCAGCTCCCCGCAGCCCCGGTACTCACCACAGTGCTGCTCGTCTGAGGCGTCAGAGCAGTCATTGATGCCATCACAGTGTTTGCTGGTCGGGATGCAAGTGCCGTTCGGGCACTGGAAGCCGTTGCACTTTTTTTCTGAAATTCATAATTGGGTGAACGTCTCATGGTTGTTTTGGGTTGTTGTTTTTTTTTTAAAAGCCGCCTTTAGCTAGCTAGAAAAAGCCCTGACCCCGCGGCAGAGCCCCCTCCGCACGTTACCGCAGTTGGCAGGGTCCTCGTCGGAGCCGTCCTGGCAGTCGGCGTCGCCGTCGCAGGCCCAGCGTTGCGGGATGCAGTGGCCGTTCTGGCACTGGAAGCTGGAGGCCTCGCAGGTGTGATATACTGCTGAAAGCAGAGCGGGACCGGGGGAACACCACCTGAGCACGAGGTGCTGCCGTGCTTGCTCACAACCCTGCTGTGCCTTTAGGATGGCTCTGGGAGGCTGGCGAGCCCTCCCAAAGTGCGTCAGGAGTCCCTCTCCCTTTTATCTCAGTCCTTTGGGTGTGTGGGCAAACGTGACAGTGGTGGCGTCTTGCTGGAGGTGGCAAGAAACATCACAGCAAGCAAGCAAGCCTTGCTGGAGTGGCAGGTGTCCCCCGTGCAGCACAGGACAGACTCAGAAACAGCCTTGAATCAAGGCAGGCCAGGCTCCGTGCTGCCAAAGCAGATTAGAAATACAGTTCCCCTTGGGTTTCCAAGGGAGTAGGGTCCTTGCTTTCCTTAGGTTCCTGTCACAAAAATACCTGCCTGTGGGGTATCTTCACTGAAGCCTAGTCTATCTTGTCACTTTAGAGACAAATATCACTCCTCAACCAGGAGAACACTCGCTATTATTGAGAACAAAAGTGATGTTCAACTTAATTAAATTGCATGCTACTGAATTTTAGGTTTGCGAGCGACATGCACTTGCAGATATTTCAAAATACTACAATCTTGTGGCAGTAATATTCTATTAGGTATTCAGCGTGAAATGTAATTATTTTAGATAAGAGTAATAATTGCAGCTGGTGAAGTCAGATGAAATGTTTCTCAAATAATTGTGATCCTCTTAGATAATTTCTACTTCAGGCTTTACAAACCCGATATGCTTTTTGAAGTAGGTTCCTTTCCTGAGTAATTCTCTCTGGAGAAACTCATATGAGAGATAAGTGACACCAATATAAATTAAACCTTCTTATATAGCCATGCACTCAGAATACCAATGACCAGGATCCCCAGTGCCATGCTATAAACCCCCTGTGCTCGAGGCACAGCAAATGCCACAGGAGTGAACACACAGGAGCTTGGAGGCCAATGTCTTGCAGCACCTCTGGCTCTAAGTAATGAGTGTTTGCAGCGGGAGGTTATTGATCACATCCAAGTGCTTACCAGTGCAGTTTGCTTCATCTGACCAGTCCCTGCAATCGTTATCACCATCACACATCCAGGAGAGACGAATGCACATCCCTGAGCTGCAGCTGAATTCATCGTTTCTGCACTGGTGAGCCTCTGCAAACAAGCACACACAGTTCATATGTTGTTGGGGCCGGAGGAGAGGAGGAGGAGGAGGAGGAAAGCTTCACGTGGGCAACAGCCAAGGAGAGGAGGCAGCTATCTCAGAGGCGACAGTAGATTTGTTTTGAAAGCATATTTTTCTGCCTTGTGCTTAACCCTGAATGACCAAGAACTACTCCCCTTTACCAGCCTCTTCTGTCCTTCAGATCAGCACCCCACCTCTCCAAATGGCTGAGCTGGAGCTGGATGGCCACTAACACGGCACCGCTGAGCAACCCGTGCCTCCTGCGCACCTGCTGGGCAGCTGACCAAGGTCAGCTCGTCATCTCTGCCAAATATTTGTCTTTGGGTCACTGGAGTACCCACAGAGCAGAGCAGGGAGAGCTGGATGACAACTGCACAGAAGCCTCCCTGCCAGACCCGAGTGAGGGGGAGAACCAGCACGCGGTGCTCCTCCCGTCCCTCGTTTTCCCATAAAGGATGGAAGAAGGCCGGGATAAACAGGGTGATCTGGTGAAGCACTGCCCAAGAAGCACCTTGCCCAAAACACTGTTGGGCTTTCTGCCCTTACGCAGGGAGAGGGAAGGAGGTTTGAGCGAGGGCACTCACCACAGTGACTTTCGTCGCTGTTGTCGCCGCAGTCATCCTCCAGGTCGCACTTGTAGGACAGCGGGATGCAGGTCCCCGAGCCCTGGCAGCGGAATTGGGTGTCGGTGTCGCACACGGTGGTGGCTGATGCAGCAGGGAGGAAGAGGAGGAAGAGGTTACGGTGGTGGCTAGAAAACAGTTTCTGCAATGAACTCAAACTTGGACTCTGCTGACTGATATCTCAATATTGGCAGAAAAATAAGCTTCTTCTCAGTACCCAACAGGCAAATGGCATCTCTCCAGGAACATCTGGTCCCCTGCTGATTCCTAAATTCAAGCTCTGAGTGTCTACAACAGGAACTGAGCTGCACCCCCAGAGCACCTACTGCTCTGTGACTACAAAGGGAGCACAGACCATCGGGCTCAGGTGCAATGACACAGCAGACATCTAAATTTGGACGGGCAAATGTCACTGCAGGACACTTACGGCAGTTCTTCTCATCGCTCATGTCCCCACAGTCATTATCGTTGTCACACTGCCAAATGCTGTTTATGCAGTTCCCATTGAAGCATCTGTACTGGTTTGGCAGACACGTGTTTTCTGGTGCAAAAGGGAAAACAAAAACAAGCTGGCATGAGGCAGGATGCTGCGCTTTCAGAAGACAGGCCATACTCCTCCTCGCCCAAAGGGCAGCAGAAAGGTCACGCCGACCTCCCACAGCAGTGGAAGCCTCCTCTACACATAAAGCAGCAGCAAGAATCAAGCAGGATTTTACCTTCCTTTATGCAGGTGTTGTTCTTCATGGCATAGCCGTGAGGACAGTCGCACCTCACCTCCCCAGTGGGCAGCACGGTGCTGGACACCCCCTCGGGGCACTTGCAGCTCCGGCCGTTGTTTGACTTGGGCAAGCAGAGCAGGCTGCAGGGCTTAGCGATGCAGGCGTTCTCCCCTGTTGCAAGGGCAGGGAGGAAGGGGACATCGTCAGGCCAGGTGGAGCTGCTGCGGGAAGCCCCATTTCACCTGCCATACCAGGCTTGGGGTTCAGAGCGCTGTTAGGAGCCAGCTCTGCCACGCCGAGTGCTGAGGCTGGCCTTAGAAATGCACAGAACCATCTGCTCTGGGGAGACTGAGGGCCTTAAAGGTCCTCCCAGTCTCTTGCACACTGCTGACTGGCAAAGTTCTTTGATGGTTTTATTCCTATCTGGAAATGAGGCCAATCCCTTTAGTGCATTCACCACGCAGGGACCGCTGCTATGTTACCACAACCGAGACCGATGACTAAGTGCAGCTGTAAGACTCTGGTGAGGTTTTTTTTGGTACAGCACTTTGCATGGAAAGGCCGTGGTGACCTAAACTATGAGGTGCCACCACAGCCGAGTGCCCTACGGGCCCTCTCCCCACACACTCCTTATGACAGCGCCTGAGCACTTCAAACCCTGCAGGAACAGGCATCTATTCGGTCCCATGGAACTTGAGCTGGCATGACCCTGTGGCCTGAGAACCCATGGAAAAGGGGGATGGACGTATTTCTAAATCGCAGGCAAAACCATCTGCGGACTCAGCGATTACCTGTTGTCTTTCCTCTGTAAAAGATTTTCATATCCATGATTCCATTTAATCGCCCGACTAGGATCTCAATTTTTGAGCCGCTGTTTTTGGATGCTCTGAAAATACTCAGCTGTGACCAGTCGTTCCAGTAGATTTCATTCTGAAACACAGGCTTTGTTCTTAGCGTGAGGGGCAGGGGTTACCTGCAAGCATCACGCTCGCTCCCACCCTCCAAAACCAACGCTCGATGTGCTCAATGCTTTTTTTCCCGACATGTACAACAACCTCCAAGCGTGCACACAACACACACCAACTGCAAACAAGCTGCCACGTGCATACCTTAAAGACAGCGATAGCGTAGGGGTGAGGGAGTGTGTCCAGGATCACAGATCTCTGCATCCCATTGAAATCAACCCTCTCGATCCTGTCCATATAGGCTTCGGTCCAGTAGATCCAGCGGTCGTCCACGGAAATGCCATTCGGCCACCGCACGCCCTCCGAAACGATGCAGCTGGCTGCTGACCCGTCCATGTCGCTTCTGTAAATGCCAGCTCTGGAGTCTCCCCAGTCTGTCCAGAACATCAGCCTGACAACAGGCAGAGAGGTTACTCGAAATAATAACAAAATAGCTCATCAAAAGGAAACGGGTTATGAAGCAGAGGTTTGAATATTTTACATTCCGTGTCTCTTGCGAGAGATGCCTTTGGAAAAGGAGCTCTTTGCAATTCTAATGAACGCTGCTGGCAGAGCTACAAGCAGCAGAGGGGTTTATTTAGCTGCAGGTTTTGTGGTGCGAGTGCAGCTGCAGGTTACCTTGCATTGAACTGCTTTGCCTCAGCAGCGGCTGTGGCAGAACTGCGCTCAGAAAGACGTAAATTGCACTTGGCTCTTGAATTCGAGCGTGGCTCTGTTTCTCACGCCTCATTGCAGCTTTCCCCACTGAGCAGACCAGTTTTACTGGTAGGGAACATTAACTACTAGTAGATATGGGTAGGAAAAGTTTAATCAAAAGGAAAAAAACAGTTTGTGATCTCTGCTCTGAGGCAGCTGGCACTTTGGTTGGGCACATGATGGCAAGGGTGGGCTCTGTAAGGCAGAACTGTGAGATGTACCCACCCGTGCCACTCCCGTCCCCGTATCGCACCCCTTGGAGCCGAGCATTGTAAAGCCTTCCCTGCAGCACCCTCCCTCACCGTTCCCCTGGGTAACACTAAGGCGCCTGAATACTTGCAACGCTTGCTTTCTTACCCATCTTGGGGAACCAGAGTGAGGGCTCTGGGACGTTCAAGTACTGAGGAATTGAGGACAGTGAGTCGCAGGTCTCCATCTGGATTGGCAACCTAGAGCGGTAACCAAAACCAGGAAGGGTGTGTTTGCTGTGAGCAATACAGAGGGCAACTGCACTGGTTCAAGTTACATGAGATGTGCAGCAGGTCATTACTGCTCCCCAATAAAACCGCTGCTGTAGGCACAGGGAGCGCTTAGGGTGAGGCAGGTGACAAAGGAGGGTAGATGGGTGTATTTGTTAACATTTCTATGGGACTGAGCAGGACTCTGCCTGCGCCTCATGCTGGCTGTGCGTACTGTGCAAGGATGTTGCTTTTCCCCCCCATTTCTGTTGTGCAATTCAGCCTCACCAACTGACCTTGGTTTAAGTACACCGGGCAGAATGTCATCACTCCTGTTTGCATTTAAATCCAATGAAGTGACAGGTGGGACGAGGGTCAGCGCTCACCAACGCCCCCCCAGCAATAAGACTTTAGGGCAGCACCCACCTTAGGGCTCAGCCACCTCAAAGATGCACTGACACGACCAGCACGGACGTAGCGTACCTCAATTTTGGGAATCCCGGCGTTGACCCAATACAGCAACTGACTGAGAGGTTCAAAGGCCAAAGCTTCCACTGTTTCCAGCCCAGTGCTTACGATTATTTCTTGCCCAGAGCTGCCATTGAGACAAAGACGCTGAAAAAACAACAAAAAAAATAGCAGAATAAAAGATGAGGGAATTCTGCAGCCCCAAGGTGAAGGCAGTCAGGCGTGCAGGGACAGCTCGGGGAGCAGGAGCACCCAAGACAAACAGTATTTCAGGGTGTGCACGTAACGCCTGCCCTGGTGCACGATGCCAGGGCTCTCCGCTCCCTGGCTCACCTGGATGATGTCGAGGGTGACATCGGCCCAGTACAAGCAGTTGTGGTCGTAGTCAAAGTCGAGGGCGACCGCCCCGCGCAGCCCGGCCAGGGGCAGCTCCTCGCTGACGCCGGAGGCCAGGTCGTAGCGGTGGATGGAGTAGCGGGTGGCGTAGAGAATGAACTCGTTCTCCTCTGCAAGAACAGCGGGTGCCTTGTTTAGATGGCTCTGGCCGTCTTTAGGCTACTCAAGGGGCAAAGAGGAAACACCCGGTGTTTCTTCTTAGCCCTGACCACGCGTTTTAGCACCTCCGAGAGGGAGGCAAAGGGGCTTTGTCTCCGCGGGATTAAGTTAACGAGAATGCACTAATAGCCTTTCGTGGGTCCCGTGCCCGGGAGCACACTGTGGCCCTTGTTTGTTCCAGGGGCCAAAGGAGGAGGTGAGGATGGCAAAATCTGTCGTGACCTCTTCCTTCCCACGTTAGCATGCCACCAATTAGAAGCAAAACACCGAGCTCCTGTTCCTCAAAAATCCCATTAAAAAAGGTGGGAGCGATGTAAATCCGCGAGTCCTAGGGGACACTGGCACCGCAGTGAATATCTCAGAGTGGGTTTTATTTCTAAATTGCGCCGAATCCAGCGTAATGGGATCCTGGTCCAGGACAGGGTCTCCTGGGCATTAGCACAGTACCGGTAAAGTCCAATAATGCTATTAATGAGTAAAGATAATGTCAGTAAGTAACTCTGGCTGTGCATCCCTAATGAGATTATACGGAGATACGAAACAGATACTGTACATGAAAGTGTTACCATGGTGCGAGCCAACACGTATCTGAGGACGATCAGCAAACACTCTGGGAACACAGCACTTCAAAGCCAAGCCCAGTGGGGACTGCAGGTTTGTTTTTCAGTCAGCAGGGCCCTTCTCAGCGTGACTAACACAGCTCTCCAAATAGCTCAAGAGGGCTGGGAGGGGTGATTAAAGTGTCAGGCTCTGAACGAGGGAACGCTAAGCACAGCGCTGGTGGAATTCCAGCAGTGGGAATGCTTCCTCAGGCCGCTTTGCACCTGGAATATCTTCTGCTCCCTCAAAAATCTTAGGATGGCGCAGGGAAACCTCACACAGCGCCAGCTCAGCCTCCTCATCCCTCACACAAGCCTCTTCCCGGTCTCAGGCTGGCTCTTGAGCTGCTGCGCGGCAGCATGCTAATCATGCAGCTCGTGACGGCAGATTAAATTAAAGCCGTAATGAGCAGAATGCAAATAACTTCAGCAGCACAGGAGCAAGAGACCATTTCAGTGTCTTGTATGTTTGAGAGAAGAAAATAAGGACAGAAGTGAAGTCTGGCACGCATGGGCGTGAGGACTAGAGGGCAGCCCCTGCCCCGATCTGGCTCCAACTAGCCATCGTTCCACTGCATACAGTGGCCTGGGTCAGGGTGGTACCTTCCTGAGGATTACTCCAGGATGAGGATATCTTTGATGTAACTCCTGTCTTTCTGGTTGGGTTCAAGCCTGCTACAGTGAGGGACCTGAGCAGGTCCCCAAGAAGCTCTCTGGCCCTGGACAGGACAGGAGATGGGTGGACTTGTAATCCACCGAGGCATTTCAGCCCCTGTGTCACCGGTTTTGTCTGAGAGCCCTCCGGGAATTTGTGCATAGTCCCTCAGGCACCAGCCAAAGGTTTTATGAATGAAGCCCTTGTGCCTGAAGCAATCCTGTACTCACCAGCTAGTGGGCAGGGTACCAGCTCCCCTTCGAGCCGCGACTCGATGTCTCCACCTGTACAAGTGTCCCCGGAGATCTTTCGGTAGCTGCAACATATACAGCCAGGCAGTTTATTTCATGGAAACCATTAACACGGCACCACGTGCAGCTAGAATAAGCGGCAGTACTTAAGTTACAAATTAGATGTTGCAATGTATGTCCAAACATGTAATTCGTTTACCGCCACTCATGGGGCGTTTCTGTGTGGGTTTCGTGGTTGCTGGGTTTTTTTAATCACCAATAGCATAAATCTTAGCATTTGGAAGATCAGGTTCCCCTTGCAAGTACAACACATACCCTCGAGTCTTCTTGTAAGTTGAGCCAACAGGGCAAGGGACTGGCGGGTCGTACGGTTTCCCAGCGAATTCAGGGTCAGGAACACAAACTTCTAACGATAAGTCGTCACTCAGTTTAAAGCCAAAATCACTGCAAGGAGTAGGAAGATGTAAGGAAGGATGGCAGAGAGGGAAAAAAAATGCAGCCATGCAATACTGTAACTCTGCTTTAATTTTGCATGCAAATTTTAAGAAGTCCATTCATTTATTATTAGTATTTAGCTGCATAATAGTATCTTAGAGCCAGACAGCTTCTGTCTCCAGGATGTTTCAAGAACATTTTGCAGATGAGCTTGCCAGTGGCCGAGCCGACTAGGGCAGACAAGGCAGCGAGGCATAGCTGAGCCAGCAGGCCCTGCAAACCTGGCTGCAAGCCCCAGTTCTCCAGCTAGCTGGCTTAGGTCACTGGTCTGTCTCTTGGCTTTTCCTGTCAGTGAAATGGGAGTTACGGTGTGTCTGTTCTTTGGAAAACGCCGCGGAAGAGGTTATGTCAATTTGATTTTCCAGGGAGCCTAGGGCTGAGATTCTGAGGCAGGAATCAGATCCCACCGGTTGCCGTAGCTTGTTTCCTAATCCAGAGAGTTGTGCAGTGTCAGTAATGTGCAAAGTGCGTAGAAAATGACACAGCAGGGCCAGCTGCATCCCTGTGGCTGAAGGGTCACTAAGTTTTTAAGTGCAGGATCTCTCTAAGCAATGGGAAATTGCCCGCCATCGTTTGAAAGAAGGTGATGGATTAACAATACTTTTCTCTTCTCTGGAACCTTTCAGAGGCTCCCAAAAGGCTCCAAAAGACATTAATTAAGTCTCATGTCCCATTATTAATGAAAGGATGTTTTCAGTCTATTTAGTTCCCTCTTTGCTATAAAACGAAGCAGTGATTCACAGAGTTAAGTAAATTAGATGTTTGTTCGCTTTGAGTGATTGGTCACAGATATTTATCTCAGGCTTACAACTCAGACTAAAAGAAATTAATTGGTATTTACCATTCAAAGTCTTCCCTTGTACAAGAGCAGTTGGAGACCATGACAGGCCTGTCAAAATCTTCCCCATTGAAACAGGTCGCATGAGGAGTCCTCCTTTTGAAAACGGTTTTATGCCCCAGTAGGCATTCATTGCCTCGCTCGTCGGAGGGTGACCACAGTTTGTAGTCGTTCTCGGTGCAAGGGACCCCTAAGAGAAGCAACAAGGTTGAGGTAAAGAGAGGCGTGGTCCTTGCGGCACCCCAGACCAAGGGCTTTGAAAGCAACGGAGCTGCAGATGTCCCTCGGTCACCGCTGCGTGCCCAGCAAGGATGCACCCAGGGTGCTCAGTGCACGCACCACAATAACGCCCCTTACCCCTCGATGCCCTGCTCTGGCACAAAACGAGCTGTTTCCCCCCCAAGGCACAACAATGAGTGGTTTTGCCCCTGACAGCAAGGCTCTAGCCCTGGCCTGAAAGAAAAAGCGAAGCAGAAAGCATTTCGGTTCAGAGCGCGCAGCCGCGCTCGGTGACAGGAGGCAGCAAGCAGCTCCGTGGCGGTGACAGGGAATTTGCAATGCCTCATTTAAATGAAGTGGTTCTGGTTACCAAACAGATCCGTTTCTAACAAAACGTCAAGGGAATCAGTTATAAATTTTAGTCAAGCAAATTCCTCTGCCGGGTTTAACTGCTCTTTGATTAAAACGCTGCCTTGCAATCAAAGCTGAAATGGGTTATAAAACATTCATAGGCATAAGCCTTCAGAAGGAATTCTTTTTCTTCCCCTTTTTCAAAAAATTTCTCGGTGCAGAGGGAGGGGACATGGGGGAGAGCACAGGGGACACGAGCGGCTTCAGCAGCTGTGTCCACTTTTTTAGACGTGAGGGAAGGGGCACCCGAACGCGGGTGGTGGTGCCTCAGCCCCCGCAGGAGATGCCCTTTCTGGCAGCGGGGCCAGTGTGCTGCTAAGGGAGACCAAGGGCATCTCTCTGGGGTCTCTTTTGGGAAGCAAGACAGAGGGCAAGAGCACCAA
>NW_009693011.1:0-4825 GCF_000703405.1 Apaloderma vittatum | reverse complement strand
CAAGAGCCTTAGACGACTAAAGGGTTTGGTTCATAGCCTTTAGGTTACTTTGGCTTCCAAAAACCTGTCCTGTGCCCCCTCCTCACTCTCAGCCCCCTGGAGAGGGTATGTCAAGATCTCACTTGCATGCGGAAGTCTGTGCAGAGGTGGGAGCTCCTTAGCACGTGTATATAAATATTAGCACGGCGGAGATAGGACAGCTCTCCCGCTTCCACAGCCAGCGACGGCTCTGTCACCTTTCCCCTTACCCAGCACGTCAGTGGTGTTGATCTGCAGTATCAGCCAGCTGTGCCCATTCTCTTTGTATGAGCCAAAGATGGTGAATATGGTGCTTTTCTCCCCGGGCTCGGTAAGCAGGCCATACACAAACACCGGCTTCTCTGAGAAAGTGAATGTTTTCCAGGTTTCCCCTTCGTTTGTGCTGTACCTGGAGCAAGAAAATTGGGAGAGCTGCTGAGGCAGGTCCTGCCTGTTGCGGGGCACGCTCTCCTAGCCCCAGCCCGAGCACCAGAGGAATGCCCTGCCCTACCACTTACTTGAGCTGGTCGGTCTCGGTGCCTTGAGCAATGGCCACCAGAATGCCACCATGGTCACCCCAAGTGTAATAGTGGGGTCCAGACAGCGCCTGGAAGAGAAGCGGTGCCGAGAGGTGCATCAGAGCCATGCTGAGTTAAGGGAAAAGCTTGGCTGGAAAGCATGCTTTCTCAGAAACGCTGCCTGGCCCGAGCTAACGTTTCGGGTCGCCTTCGATGAGCCAAGTACCTGGAGGTACCAGAGATTCAAGTGTTTATGGGCCAACAACTGTAGGCAGGAGCAGCCAGCCCACTTTCCTAAATGTATAGCTGTGTTTGAGGGCAGCTCTGCACCCTTCGCTCTGCTCCTCCCGCACCCTCTGCGGGGAAAGAATCAACAGAAGAAGCAAGCCCCAGAGACAGTTCCTACATCCATGTCATGGAAAGAAACTTGTTACATTTCACACCCCCCGCCAGCTCTCTTTAGTGACGGTCGAGACAAACCCACCTTTGCTTTCCCCTCTGGGGAGCCCAACACAGCTCAGGATGAGAAGAGGAAGCCTGTACGTGCCTGACTCTGCTTGCAGGACACGCTAATGCACTCAGGGATGTTCTTACACAGGGCACTGAATGTATTGTTTCTTTCTTCTCTGTGCTCTGAGATCATTAACAGCGATCTGGAGAGCAACGAGCCTTCCAGCCTGCTGCTTGCCAAAGCCAAGAGGAAGGAGCTGCGTTACTGCTTCTCAGCTGAGGTCGTTCTCCACCTCTGCTCAAGATAAAAAGGGCCCAAATAACTCAGGAGCTCGGTGTTGCTGACCTCAAGTCAATGTTTCCTTGGTGTGTTTTAATTGCACCTCAAGGCAAGGTGCAACCTGTCTCCAAGCCAAGGGAAGCTGGCACCTGGAAGTCTCTGCTTTTGGGCACCCTTCCCTGACTGCGAGAGCCTCCGAGCCACGGTCAGCTCTGGCAACAGCCAGACCCGTGGCGTGTCCCCAGCACGGCTGCAGCTGCCCGGCCCTTAACCCAGACCGCACAGCACTTATGGGAGGAAAAGGGGCCATTTAATTCACAGGATTAAATAGCTTGCAGATGTTGAAATACCATATTACACTCGCAGCAGAATGCGCAGGCAGACCACAAATACTGCCGCAGACCAGAACACCCACTTAGTAAACAGCATTAAACTCCCCATAAACTGAGGGCAACATCCTATTTTTCTGGAAGATGCCAGAGTCTCTCCAGACTCTCACACACAAAGTTCTGGCTGTCAGCCCCACCTAAAAGGGGCCAGACACCCTGTGCCAGGGGCAAATCCTGCCAGGGGAAGAAAAGAAGTAGAGGAGAGAGCTCTTGTCCGTTTGAACCCATCGTCTCCATCTTGACCCACACCTTGTCCTTCGTCTAAAGACCTTTTTGCCTTGGTCTCAAGGGACATTTGGCACCTCCCAGCTACAGGTCTTGGATGCATACGTGGAGGTCACCTTTAATGCCTAAAAGCTGAACATAAAATCTGTTGCAACCACCTTGGCTGAGCTGGTAAGCAAAAGAGCAGTCTCACCTCTCTCCACCTTGCTCCTGCACTGCTCGACACATAGACGTTGGTTTTCCTCGCCATGTTCTTGCCGATGGAGCCTGGGAGAATGATAGAAATAGTTCTTCTCAAGGAATGCAAAGCAATTGCTTAAAATGAAGCCAGACACCTCTAAACTATTTTTATCTGTGAGCAAAATGGTAACGATCAAGAATATAATTTTTCACACTATAAACTAATCCATTCGAAAGCAAATATTCCGATGACTATTACAAGTTGTAAAAGCAGCTGGGGAAAAACTTATGGCTAAAACAATAGCTGTAAATTTTGTCTTCAGTACACGAGCAAGACAAGCAGGAATTTCTGTATGTTCAAGAAACACTTCACGTGGGCCACAGCAGGAAAGAGGCTCAGAATAAAGTGGACAAGTTTTCTCATGTCACTGCAGTAAAACATATGTGTTGTAATTACTGTATGGGGACTGCAGCAGAGACACCAAAATGTACGGTTTAATTGCCTTTTTGGAACCTGCATATATGAACTAGATGCTGCCAAGTCCTTCACGTCCTGACAACAAGAGCAAGAAAAGTGGGTACCGGTGGCGATGATCAGTCCCGGCGCCGACTCCTTGGAGAGAATGGGCATCCTCCGCAGCTGGAAATTCAGCAGCTGGCTCAGGCGCTGGGCCAGGTGGAGAGAGCAGCCCTGAGAAATCTGGAAAAGCCAAACGCAGCAGCATTAACCCTCCATCCCACGCTCCCCTCGTCCCTCTCCGCTTGGAAAAGCGAGCAGGGACTCCCTCACTACCTCACAGTCTATCCGCTCCCCGTAGCGCGTCTGTGCCGGGGGCTGCAGCAGCTCCCAGGTGCCCCCCTTGTCGAAGGTGATGACGGAGTGCATGTTCTCCTCGCTGAAGGAGCCGTTGATCAGGGTGGCGATGTAGACGCCTCGCACCCCTTCGACGCGGTGGAAGTCTGCAAAGGGCTCGTTGGCAAAATACCTGCGAGGAAAGGCAAAGGTGGGAGCGATGAATTGCAGCTCCCCTGGGTCTGGGGAGCAGGGCAAACTGATCAAACACAGCGAAAAAGCACAAAGAACTTGGCTGATGCTCATTTACTGCAGCTGATGAGGCGCATCCCACATTACCTGACCAAGGTGTCACTGCCAGCTCCTCCCGGGCTGTAGTAGAGCACGTTTTCTAAAGATAGGGAGAATTTCAGGCCTTCTGCCTCTGAGATATAGAGGTTGGTACGGTTGTCATCGTGGCTGACGCACACAAACACCTGGTCCTCCGAGGCATCGGCAACATAATATTCCTTTGGGATGTAAAAGACAGGTGAGGAGGCTTCATAAGCGTGGGTATACAAGCAGAGTTTATGAACAGGCTGGTTTAGCATTTCCTCTTAGCTAGGTGAAAGTTTTTGTTTCCTCCACCCATTTTATTTTTTCCCTTCTGCAAGTACCTTCCCCTTGCTTTTTGTTTTGTGTTTCTCCTCCAGCGACCTCTATCATGTACCATCACGTAAACCACAAGATCGTCCTAACGTGAGCTTTTCCGCTCAGGCGACCCCACCCTGAGCAGAGTCATCCGAGATCCCTTCCCAACTCCAACTCCCGCAGCGTCTGGAGAAACGCAGAAAACTGCTGCTGACATCTGAGGGCGTCCTTGGCAAAGGAGGCAGGGAAGAGGTCTTCTCGGAAAGCACCACTTACCTTAATTGGATGCTTGGTTACAAACTGTGCCAGGCGCATCGGCTTGCGGTTGAAGGAAACCCAGAGCTGGACTGACGGCGGCTGCGAGCTGCCTAGCAAACGCTGCAGCAGAGCGGAGGGACACGTTAGAGGTAGCTCTTGCCCCAAAAATAAGCAGCCTAATTTTTCCCAGGCTCTATATTGCTAAGCAACTGCACTTCCCATGGAAAGAAACAGAAGCCAGTCCTGGGTGCCTCTCCCACTCAGCCTGTCCTCTTCCCAGAACCACTCCTGCTGCTGCTGAGGTTTGATGCAAATGCCCCATTTCAGACCTGGGGATACAGTTTCTCAATGAGGGATTTGCAGCCAGGCCAGCCTCCCTCCCAGTCTCTGTGTTTCTCAGCTGTGTTTGCCTCCTGCATGGAATGAGGGTGATTTTCATGTGGTTTAGTACAACACCAGCCATTAGAGCTGCAGGGGAAAGCGTAACCGTGGCCCCTGTGACCCCTGAGCTCTCCAGAAGCAGAAACAACCCCAAAGAACCCCCAAATGGAGTTCAGGCTTGGAAAGGTCCTGACTCAAACCTGCCTCGTGCTTTCATGACGCTGCCTCCTGAACCAAGTGGCTTTGTCGCAGAGGCACAGACCAACCCCCCCGTGTTTCACCCAACACCAAGAGCAAGCCTAGACAGAATCTTCCGTCAACCACAGCAGGCTCCAGATCGGGAACAGCACCGAGGGGATGCGCCCCAAGAGTTGCAGCCTTTACTACCTGCAAGAGAGACTGAAAGCACTTGCAAATACTTCCCCTGCCAGCACCAGACACCAGCGCGGCTGCTCAGGTGGCCGGAGGTGACATGCTCTCCACTTACTGCCTAGGAAACTCTACATGATTTTGCAAGGAGCCACCCCTAAATAGCAAAGATTGCTCTTAAAACAGACTCCATGGCAGCAGCGGGCGCTAGCATCTTCTAAAAAGAAAACTGCTCCTTAAGTCCTAGAAGGAATAGGACTCAACCCTTCCGGTGTCATGTCACTGATCGTCTAGAAAGGACAGTTCTGTGGAGACCCACTTCGGAGCAGGTAAG
>NW_009693010.1:0-13554 GCF_000703405.1 Apaloderma vittatum | reverse complement strand
AATATATATACTTGTAAATATATATATAAACTTTCATTTTTAACACCTCAAATATATAACATAAACAAACACTGCCCAAGCATTCATCCCTAGGGGCCACACCACCATTTCTCTGTTTCTATGGAAAAGTGTTAGTACCAGAAGCCAAGGTTAAGTCTAAGCTACTGAAAGATGAAAGCCACATCCTTGCTTTAGCAGAGGACAGTCATTCCCTCTCAGTGGAGACACCAAAGCATAAACCATGGTACTTTAGCCCCACAGAAGTTAATTAAGCTATATATATACGTAAGGATCTAGAATTTTCCTAGAACGAAGGTTTACAACAGAACAAGACCTAGTTTCGCATTGTCTTTGGCCATTTTGTCACAGAAATTTAAAAAAAAAAAAAAAGAAGAGGTTTTGGAGGCTGAGAAAGGAGACACAAGTGTAGGGAGTGATGCAGAGCGTATGCTCTTACCAGTTTTATTCGTGATTGTTTTAAAGGGACAATGCCCTTGTTTTCAGAAAAGAGTAAGGTTTGGGTTTCTTTTGTTTTCCTCCTCTCCCTCCTGCCAATATTTATATTTTTGCCTCAGATACAGGTGCGATGAGCAGGAAGTTTTGGGGATTTTCTCACTACACCTGCCTTTACAGGAGAAAAAGTATTTCTGTGGCCAAATTACATTAAAACATACATTACATTAAAACATACATGTCTCTGCTGACAGAACCTGTATCTACGGTGTCCTATCTATTAATCTCCCATCAGCATACTACACATAGATTATTCTGTATTTCATCTCATTCTTTTGAGGTTATTGTATGCTATATGGAAATAACTGTGCAATGTGATGGAATGATCAGTTGACTCTCAGTTCCACTCCAATCTCAAAAGCACGTGCTAGTTGAAATGTTAAACCAATTGTGTAATCAATGTTTGAAATAAGGCATTGTGACATTAGTGTAAACCATGGAATTAAGACGATTGCCAGTTAAGAAGTAAATTAGGTTGAGAAGGAGAAAGAAAACGGATTAGAAATAAATCACCAATAAAGAGTTTAAAAAATCAAAAGACTTACTGACATCTCAAAAATTATCCACCAAAGTAACAAATAATGCATAGTGAAACAATGGAATATCAGATAAGAAGAATGATAGTATTAGAATAAATTTGCACTTAGCATCCCTAAACTAAGCTTAAATACTGACTTACAAACATAGTTGTGTTTCGCTGATTAGGTTGTCATCACAATAGCAATGCCAAATTCAGACAGTGATAATTAGAATTGAGAGAGTATGTGGAAAAATACAAGAGTATGTTTTAAAATGCATTTTGATTTTATAGGGTTCATACCCTTTAGACTTTGTGTTCTACAGCTATTCAGGCATTAAAGTCTGCGTGGACAGCTGTTATCAGAAAGACAGTGCCCATCTCCAGAGCTCAAGGACAGGATGAGAAAAATTTCAACTTACATAGACAGTCATGTGGATGAAAGCTGAGACTTTGTTAGCTTCCAGATGCTATTGATTTTGCTCTCTTATGGACTGTCTTCTAACTAACTAATATATTTATCTAACTGATTTACAGAGACCTTTGACTACAAGCACTTATTTATGTGCTTATCTAACACATAAATAGTTCTGCCACGATAAACTGGACTTAACAGAAAGTTAGAATTAAATGTAAAGTGTTCACAGAATCAAAAGTGAATAATCTTCCCATGACACGTATTTATGAGGAAAAAATAGCAGAAATTGTAAATTAAGATTATTTTAATTAAAAATATTGGAACTGAAATAATGGTAGTTTTTATGTTTATTTTTTGTCTACAAAAGCTCAGTAGAGGACTTAAATTGTAATTTTGAATTATTTTTGAGACTTATTGATCTGTTAGCATCTGGCATGGTCCTAATAAAAATTCTAATTATAAGGATAAACTATTGCACAGAACTTATTTTTAAGTCTTGCCAGAATACACCACAAAAAATGTACACATACAAATATCTAGCACAAAATGTATTTAGTGCTTTGGAAAGCAATTATGAGTACAAATTTTCTTATATTAGCTTTTAATTAAAACACCTTCATTTCTTCACAAACCCTTGGGGGAACATAAAAAATGGTGGTGTAGTCAGGATAAAGCTTTCAGAGCAAGGAAAAAACTCAAAGGTGAATTCTGGAATTACATCTTTTTTTTCTCAACATGAAAAACTGTCATGGAGGAAAAATTCTGAAAAAGGTACAAATTTCCCGAGCTGCAAAATTATGTGAACTGATATGAACTGGGGCATATTTTGTTTCCCAAATCAAATCCTGCCAGGTGGGTTATTGATTCATTAGTTTTACCAAAGGCTCTGCCTCTCAAATCTTTCTGTTACAGAATAAAAACTAAGGTAGTCACAGGATAAAAATGAAGATGGTTAATTTCAGTCAAAGGCACTTCAGCTGTGAGTGAATGTACATTTTTCTAGCAATTCTGACTGTCAGTTTTAGCAAAGGGAAGAAAGGAAGCAGCAAGCTTATGCTTTGCCAAAGACACAATTATAGCAAAGAAAAGTGCATGTAAAAGTATACGTGTGCATATTTGGGTGGATGCATTCCAGAACTTTGGCTTTTAGCCAGCCTGAAGCACTTTAACGGAACATAACTTTCACTCCCTAAAGTTCAAGAGGCTTTAAAGGTTTCTTAAACTAGGCAGCCAAAATCATTAATCTCCTCAGAAAACAGTGGCAAAACACTGAATTCATATAGGTACAAGGACTAGGAGGCAGCAGACTCAATGAAACCATTTCTCTCCTCTGATGGCTTTGCTCTTTCTCTCTGAAATCACCAGAGTAAAACTGACTTTATCGCAAATGCAGAGAAAGAGATAATGTTTTAGGATGGGAACAAACAGGTATTTATAAAATAAGTCCTGAGTCAAGCCTGAATCCAAACATGAACTCAGTCTGCTTCCCAGGTCCAGGTAAGCTCCTGACTTAACAGGTCCAGTGATTATGGGAGGTTAGCCTGGATTGCAACACTCAGTGCATCAGCACAAAGCTGGACCCATCTGTGGCAGTGGAAAAGGTTGGTGTCCTCACCTGCTCAGAGCCACTTCTCTGCTAAGATAGGAGTGGTTCACTAAGAGAAGCAAGGTCTTACAAGGGATTGTGACATCAATTAGCTGAGAGGAGTCCGTGTTGCACTGCTCTTTCTGTTCCTTGAAGATACAGCAGACAGCTTGCCTATTAATGGTTCTGTTAATTACCTTATGGAGAAAGAAATCAGTGATGACAATGTACCTATTATTCATCAGATATTACAACGGCTTGTGCCAAAATGCCCACAAATAAAACAAAACAAGAGGTCTTTTTCAACATTTGTAGCCTACAAGAAATGACTTGACAGGACTAGCACAATTTGGTTTCCACAGACATTCAGGGCATTTTTTCCACTCACAACACAGTGGATTCTCACACCTATTTACTGAGAAACAGTGCTCTGCAAATAATCCCAGCAGGACAAGGAAGTTCCTATTTACTCAGTAACACCAAGAATAGCCGTATTTGAACATTTTTATTTCTTTACATCACAAGTTTTATGGTCTATAACCTTTATAGCATTGTGCTTTCACAATATACCTTACTATTTCAAACAGAACCTGAACAAATGCTTAAGCACTGAGATTCAGCAAGGTTTCTATCCTATTTTATACATCACACAATTAAAATATTATATCAGGTAGACCATCCTTCAACGGGTATATTCTTAAGATTTTGTCTTATGATTTTGACTTCAGCTTTTGAGTCCTCCTAATCACTGAAGCATTTTTAGAGCAAATTAAGAGAGGCAACACATACCTTGCCACAATGAGGCATATCTTGTATGCTATACCTGTATAATCTGAATAACTAGATAAGATAATTAAATAAATTTAATCGGAGAATAAACAGGAATGAAGAAAAATACTGAAAAATATTGAAAAGATAATAAAAAACTATTCTTTATTGCTAGAAAGATATCTTATCTGCATGGTTGTCCTAAGCCACACTTCCCTGTGTTTATCTGTTGTTTCAGTTCATAAAAGTAACCCCTTAAATGCTGAGAATGAAAAAAAAATCCATTTTAAAAGATGATTAAGAGGTATAGCCAATAAAGGTTAAGTTTGATTCATTGCCTCTTTCCTGGTAATACCTATGTAAAATAGGAGAATAACGCTCTTAGTAGGAACTCTATCGCTTTAAGCTTAACTATGAGTGATTATTTTTTTTTCAAACACAAAGGACTTAAAATGATTAGCAATTTATATGAAGGCTGTTCATTAATATTATTGCATTCCTCAGAGGTTGGTATTGGGACAGGTGCAGCTTAACATCTCTGTCAGCAACACAGACAGTGGGACTGAGTGCACCCTCAGCCAGTTTGCCAACAACACCAAGCTGTGTGGGGCGGTCAGCATGCCGGAGGGAAGGGATGCCATCCAGAAGGGACCTTGGCAGCCTTGAAAGGTCAGGGGAATCCCAAGAACAGATATAGGATGGGAGACAAGTGGATTGAGAACAACCCTGCAGAGAAGAACTTGGGTGTGTTGGTGAATGAAAAACTGAATATGACCCAGCAATGTGTACTCACAGCCCAGAAAGCCAGTTGCAGCCTGGGCTGCACAAAAAGAAGTGTGATCAGCAAGTCAAGGGATGTGACAGTTGGTTTTGACGATGATCTTGGAGGCCTTTTCCAACCTTAATCATTCTATGATTCTGTGACTCTTCTGTGATGGTTTGATGGGAGGACTGTTTGGTGGAATAGGTATTGGTTGGATGGTTGTATCCAGAAATGAGTGGTCAATGGCTGGATATCCAGATGGAGATGGGTGACAAATGGTGTCCCTCAGGGGTCTGTATTGGGACTAGTATTGTTTAATAACTTCATCAGTGACATAGACAATGGGATCGAGTTCACCCTCAGCAAATTTGCAGATGGCGAATGATGAGGTTGATATGCCAGAGAGACGAGTTGTCATCCAGAGTGGCCTGGACAAGCTGGAGAATTGGGCTCATGTGAATCTCATGAGGTTCAATAAGGCTAAGTGCAAAGTCCTGCACCTGGGTCAGGGCAATCCTCATTATCAGGACAGGCTGGGTGATGATGTGCTAGAGAGTAGCCCTGTGGAGTTGGCTACAGTGGTCAAAAAGCTGGACATGAGCCAACAATGTGCACTTGCAGCCCAGAAGGCCAATCACATCCTGGCCAGTAGATTGAGAGAAGTGATTCTGCCTCTCTACTCTGCTTTGGCGCGATCTCACCTGGAGTACTGCGTCCAGCTCTAGAGCCCTCAATTCAAGAATGACATAGACCTGTTGGAGCAGGTCCAGAGAAGGGCCATAAAAATGATGAAAGCACTGGAGCACCTCTCCTATGAACACAGGCTGAGAAAGTTGGGGGAGTTGTTCAGCCTGGAGAAAAGAAGGCTCTAGGGAGACCTTGTAGTGGCCTTCCAGTACCTGAAGGGGTCTTACAGGAAAGCTAGGAGGGACTCTTTATCAGGGGGTGTAGTGATAGGACAAGGGATAACCATTTCAAACTGAAAGAGGGCAAATTTAGATTAGGTATAAGGAAGAAATTCTGTTCTTTGGGGGTAGTGAGACATTGGCACAGGTTGACCAGACAAATTGTGGATGAAAACTGCCTGGAAGTGTTCAATGTTTCTATGATTCTAAACCTCCCCTGGTGCAAACTGAGGCCATTTCCTCTTGTCCTATTGCTAGTTACCTGGAAGAAGAGACCAGATCATCCAGTTCCAATGCCTCTTCCATGGACAGGGACACTTACCACTAGACCACGTTGCTCAGAGCCCTGTCCAACCTGGCCTTGATTGGCTATTAGGAAAATTTTCTTTACTGAAATAACCTTAATTTTTGAAGTTGCTCAGAAGTATTTTGTTCATGGTTTGTATTTAAGTTTCATCTCCATATTCATTGGATTGTGACATAAAAGATTTTCAAAACCTCAGAAAATTAGGCTACACACCTAGGCATCAGTGTAACACCAAATATTAGATGAAGTTATGAAATGCATGTATCTCACTTTACGTATAACTGTATCTACACTGTCATGTATTGAATGTAATTGTGAGTATGTGTAGGTATTTATGCATGTATGTAATCAGTTTCTCCACCTGCAAAGTGGGGATAATTATTCTTTCTTTACTAGTACCATGAGGTTTAGCTTAATAATTTCTGGCAATTGGTGTGAGATACTCTTAATGAATAACTACATATGGTAAGTGGTAAGGTTAATTATTCCACTATGACAGAAATCAATCACTATTAAATCCTTTCTAGCTAGATAATGAGGCAATCTTAATTTTTTTGATTTGGCTAAACTGACTTGACAGAGTCACATTGCTGCCATATGTTCGAAACCCAGAAGACTCTCTCACAGATTACAGTGGAGCTCACAGAAAGTCCCTGTGCGGGCTCCAAAGGACTGGAAGAGACTATAAAATAAACTATGCCAATTTTTAATTGTTTTTTTGGTATGTTTCCATTTGAATCAGTAGTGTTACTCTGGAAAATCATTTAATACCCTAACCATGGCATAGAATAATCCCATGGTTTTCCTCATGAAGTGCTGTTGTAATGTTAAAAATAATTATTGAATTGTTAGCTTGAAATAACAAAAAAAAATTGTGATTTTATAACTCCAACCTTTATACTTGACTATAACAGCACTTCTTCATATGGAATTATTAAGAGTCAGAACATGTTGATTTATTTTTTTTACTCCATTATTCATCTCATTTGTCATTGATATTTAAGTATGCACGTAAGGAAAGATATTTTAGTTGACATTTTAGAAAACTAGCAAATGAAAAGTCATTTGGGAGGCCAGAAATCCTATATATACTCAAATGCTTACATCTACCCTACACAGGCAACACACTAGCAGTTGTCTTTTATTCAAAATTTAACTTATTGATTCTATCACTCTCTGTTAATGACATGAAACTTGCAACAATATGGAGTAGTGCTCATGGATGGCTAGATAAGTAAGCCTCTTCCAAGGAATGTGCACAGGCTTTCATAAAATGGGAATGTTTAAGGTTTCACATCATTAGTGGAGTTTTAGACCATATGCTGCCAAGTTCAAAGGTAGCCAGGCTGAGCTTTCTGTGTCAAACTCATTATCTCTCAAAACAAATGTAGTCTTATGCGTTCTGCAACAGCAGATGAAAGTCTCAGCTTTCAGTCAAGGTCTGGTTTGCTCATAATTAGGATATATAACAGTGCAGAACATTGTCTTTTTTTTAAAGAAAAAAATCAACAATCAACTTTTTTTCCCTATTGAATCAAGGATCTTTCAAATTTCTCTTTCATTCTTGACATTTTATTGCCAGTAGTTACATTTGTAAAGTAATTCTAACAGTAAGGAGAAACCTTACTTGAAGGTGGTTGATTTTATCTGATCTGCCTTTATGTTGTGTTTGAATTTCTCGCTGCATATTCTCAGTATAAAATAGTTACTAATTCATGAAAAATTTAGGTGTGCACTGTAGATTGAATGTTTTTACAGGAAAATGCAATGGCCTAGAAAATGGAGAATGAATACCTTGCTTCCAGAACTGGGCATTTCCTTCTACCCAGATTGTCTACTGCTTTCTGCTCTTACCACTTGTTTTTCTTTGTTATTGTTTCTGATCTTCCCTATTTTTCCTTGTATTTGTTTTCTCTCATTTTATTAATTGCTTTATATTAACTTTATCACTAACGTCAGTTCCATCTCAATAGGCCAGAGACACACCAAACTTCAAACAAGTGTTCTCCAGAGGAACCATCAGCTGTTTTCAAGGCTGTAAATGCCTGTATACTGAATCAAACAGCCAAGTATTTCCTTTTTTTTCTGACAAGCTCAGAGGTTTTCTTTTTTCTTAGTATATTTTTCCTAATTCAAGCTGCCATCTTTAGCAGTGTAAGTCATCATTAATCAGCAGAAATAGGGAATTCCTCATACTATGACTAAGTGGACTAGCATAATCTTCTCAGGATTTTATCAGATAATTTTACTGTTTTGGTATTTAAGAAGTGATATCTTTTAATTTTACAGAGCACTCTGAGCTATATTAAAAAAAATAAAATTAAAAAGACACAAGTATCTCTAAGTATCTGAGCCACCCAAAAAAAAAAAAGTTTTGGAACCTAAGTAGTTCAGTACTACAAGACCTGAATGATACATAACTAACTTTATATTCTGGGTCACACCATTCTTTCACAGGAAGCCGGGGACAGAGAATTGAATTTGACCTTCACAGTCTCGGTCAAGGACCTGATGCCACTTGCTGGACATCTAACTAAGCATTTCTTTAATCCAGCCCAGATCATGCCCACTATTTGCAGAGAACCTCAAGTTCCTGCATAAGCAAATTCTGTGCTAACAGTGTGTGGGTCAGCTCCTTATGCTTAGCAGAGTCTGTGTAATTCAGTGTCACAAAAGGTTATAAAATCTGCTGGCATTTTTTTTTTCAAGGAATGTCTGTGAATAATTTAATTTGTGAATATAAATGGAGGAGAGTGTTTGTAAAGGCTAAGTTTAGCCAAGGCTGGATAATCTCCTCAAGCTCTTACTGTAATCAGCAGGGAGAGAAGCTCCTCTGGAGAATGTCAGGATGGGCACTATTCTTTGTGCTAGCTCCAGAAAGTGCCAGGAAAAATTAGGTTTGCAAGGACAGAATAAATCTCATGAACAGTTAAGATTAACTCTACACCGAACTCAAAAATGCCAAGACAGAGTTCTTGTGAGTGTCTATTACTTAACTACTGCAACAGCAGAATGTCAAATAGGTCTGGATAGATACAGTCATAGCTGTATTTGTTTAAAAACAAATTTCAATTTGATGTGAAGCCTTCCTGAATATAGGATGCCTTCACATGTTTTCAATGCATCTTCTCTGGAAGTCAGAGTGTAATTTCTGCCTAAAAATCACATATACTGTATGCAATTACATTCTTATTTGAGGAAGGCTTGTTTAGTGTGTTTTTTCTTGGAGAATTCACCACCTAAAAAAAGTTAGTGTTATCTCAGGAAATTAGCATTTTCACCATGTGCATTTCCTATATCTTGCTAATCAGATGTCCTGACAGAAACCCATGTTGAAAAGTAAAAGAAACAAAGATTTTGTTTTGATGTTTGCTGGATAAGGGATCCTTCATTGCAAATGCAATACATAACCCAAAGTCAATGATATTAGGCTGGTAGTACACTTCAGTTTAATAACTGAAGCAGAAAAAGATATTTTTTAGAAAATAACTGGAAAAAACTTAGCAGAGAAGAAGAGGGGCTGTGTAACAAATTCAGTGAAGAAGTGAAGGTCAGGGACTGTCTGTGCAGAAAGAGGGAGAAGTGATCTTCAGAGGCTTCTGGATACAGGACAATCTGCCTGCAGTGCTCTCTGGCACAGGTGAGTCGTAGCATGGTACCGGCACAGTAAATGCCAGTGGCACATACTGTATCCTGTGCTGATCTGAGAGTGATAGCCATTTCCTCTGCTCCTGGTTCACAGTCATGTTCCTTGGATAGAAAAAGCTGGACTAAATGGAGTTTGTCCTGGTTCTAAGAGTCAGGAGTCCAGTACATTTGGTTGCAAGATTGAGGAATCAGGTGTGGCTTGTTTGCTGAATCAGATAATAACAGTAAGTCCTCTCTAGCGGTGAGGGGACTAGCCATCTTTATAGTGAAAGTTGCCTCTGATACCGCAGATCTAATAATTTGGATTCATTTAATAATTTTGGTTGAATGGAACCTCTGGAGATCACCTGATCCAATGCTTCCACTCAGAGAAGGGCCAGCCTTAAGCTTTGAGCAGGTTTCTAGTTGTTACAACCAACAGAGATTCTGAAACTTTCCTAAGGAACCTACTCCAATGCCCAAACACCCACACCATGAACATTATTTTCCTTTATATCTAATCAGAATTTCTCTTGCTGTGACATGTGCCCATTGTCTCTTGCCCTTTTGCTGTCATATCTGAGAAGAGCTGCTGTCATGTCAATAGCCACTATTAGGAAGCTGAAGACAGTAACCTCATTCCCTCCTCTTAGTCTTCTCTAAGCTGAATAAAGCCCTATTCTCTCATTTTTTTCTTTATATGCTGAATGTTGGTTTCCCAGTGGAGAGGAAAACTTTCATGCAGTCTTCCTAAAGTTCATCTATAATTTGTTCCATATATGGACCAGCTCTAGAACAGAACTGTATATAACCCCATTCTTCAAGATTATCATCTCAGTCATCCATACTTTACATACACAAAGTATATCTGCTTCAAGAACTAACTTTTCAGTCAAGCTATAAAACAAACCGCTCTGTTACTTTTTTACCAAATGCAACTTGGTAAGTTGCAAAATATAGTAATTGCAACCCTTTCACTACACAGATATAGGTCTCAGAAAGGTTTTTTTTTTTTTTACATTGTAAAACTACTGTACAAAACCCCACTGTATGAACAGTAAAACAAAGGTAAAGTTAGCAAGTTTTTATGCAACTTATAGTGATCCTTAATTTATTGTTTCCAATAGTTA
The DNA here is from genome assembly GCF_000703405.1 of Apaloderma vittatum. Lineage (NCBI taxonomy): Eukaryota > Metazoa > Chordata > Aves > Trogoniformes > Trogonidae > Apaloderma > Apaloderma vittatum. The sequence goes on along the minus strand of NW_009693010.1, from coordinate 3,021 downwards.
CTCTAGTTGTGCCTAAGTGTAGCAGACAGCTTGATATACAGGTTTTGGATATTTGTGGAGGACAAATTAGTGAGGAGAGTGACCATTTTATCAGTATACTTAATTTTGTTTACATATTTTACATCAACTTTATAACTTTCCAAACTGATCTAATCAAGATTAAGTTAATCAGTTTTCTTCAAAAATGTCAGATTTCTAGGAAGATGTACAGTGAGTGTCTTTAGAATATTAGGGAGGAAGATTGTTCTCTGTTGTCTGTCACAGTGTCTCTTAAAAGCTTTGATCTGAAAGGCCTCTGCTTTTATGGTTTAAAAAAAAAGAGTTGGCACCATTTGATGATCTCTGACACATAAATGTCGTTTCATAGACGCATTGTATAGAAAACAAAAATACTTTAAAATGCCACCTCTCACTGGCTCCTGAAAGAGCACATATTTCAAGTTTGAAGAACAAAATTGTTTTTCCACATATAAACATTCATTTAGGTCCCACTCCCACACAGCACTGAATCCTCCAATAAAGAGTATGACTCACATCATTGCTGGTGAAGGATATTGACTTTGCTTTCCTGTACTAAACACCAGAAAGGCATCAGAACAACAAAGTTACTAACTAAGATATATCACAAACTAGTATTTACTGACCCCAGAATAGCTTCAGTTCAGTAGTTACTGAGCTCTCAACATCCTTTCTGGGTGTAAGACTTGTTCTTCTTATAGTACATTAATGTCCTTTGCTACCTCAAAAGACACATTTTAAGTCTCCTGTATTTTTTCATCTAAAAACTTTATTTATCAGTTAAAAGCAAATCAGGTAGAAAGTACCAAATCTTTTCTTTCTTAGGTAACCTCCAGAAAATTTTCACTTATTTCTCTTCTCTTTCATATTTTATGAGACAAGACTTTCTAGTGCTAATACTCTTCACCCCCTGAATCACAGATACGTTCCTCGCTTTTCCACACTATTCTACTTACTGGCTTTTCAAGTAGACGCTTAGTCTTTAGCCTACCCCAAAAGACCAGGATGCTGAGACACTTCCTTCTATTCTCATAACAGCTTGACTCATATTCTCTAATATACTTTACCATCACTCTTTCACAAACACTTCTGCAATGTTTTCACATGTAAACAACTGGGAAACAGTACACATCAAAGTATTTTTTTTTTATAAGGCACTAAAAACTGATGAATGAAATATTCAGTTGTAAGTTTTCAGGCAATCTTTCAGATTGGGAAGATACGTAGTTAAATACAGGAGCTTAACCATGTTTCCAAGAAAAAAAACATTCCTAGAATGGTGCATTTGTCCTACAAACAAGTCATTTCTTGCACGTGTCAGTGTTACAACTCTCACAGGCAGAGAGATCAGTATTTATAGTGCCAAAAAGGAAAAACATGTACAATCATTTCCAGGCATGTAGAAATCCAGTCACAGGTGCTCTGAGGACTAGGAGTGCCACAGCTGCTATTTTGTCGGGGATAAGGTCTGTTAATGAAACTGAATTGCAGGCTTATGGCAAACGAGCATTGCATGTGAATGAACTGACTGTGGGGGCTGAAAACCAACAATATGACAGAAAAAATGCTAGATATAAAACACTGACCTGAGGGACTCAGATGGAGAGTTACGCCTAATTAAAGTAAGTGGAGTCAAACATGCAAATCAAACAACAACATCTGTTAGGAAATAAAGCAACTGAGAAAGCATTTATTGTTACACTGAGTTTTAGGGATAATTCACTTCAGGCAGGTTAACTGTGTTTGTCAGCTAACTCCCAGGCACTTTTCCATGCTCTGATAAGAGTAAGGCTTCCATGGGATACTTAAACACAGAATGCCTTGAAACAAAAGCATTTAAGTTGTTCCTGGAAAGCCAGATGTGGTTGTCCTGTGTTTCTAGCTCAGATCAGAATAGGAAAAAAAATGCTATTTCTCGTGAATCTTACTGACTCTCCTCTTAAAAAACTGTTTAATCTAAAATGGGAAAATGACTACAGTATTGTAGTATATCCAACTGAGAGAATGATACTATTCAAGTCATGCTTTGGAAGTCCTACACTGAGGATAGGAAATTCACTGCTCAGGTTTTCATTCTCCTTTCTTTTACAATCTTATTTTTCCTTTCTCACAGGTTCATTGATGCAAACTCTTACAAGTCAGACATCAGCCTCATGGCATGAAAGTAGCTGATTCACTAAGGCACAGCGGCATCTCTCCATTGATTTCAACAAGCTCCCAAAGAAGTAAGAAACTTCTTCTTTGTGACAGTTTCTTCCTTTTAGGTATACAAAAACAATATAGAAGAGAGAGGTAACAGGCAGGGAACATGTGACGGTTTCCTTCTGGAATCTTCTTAATGTCTTATTTACATTCATTCTTAAAAAATAAAATTAGTAATATTCTCCATTCTCTGTGATTGATGCTTCAGAACATTGCAGAAGCATATTTAATGATATTGAGTTATTAATTGGCTTAAACAAATCTGAATGATGGTAAGTGCTTATATCCTAATAAAGTCTTCATCCCTGGTTATGTAACTGGAATGTACCAGATGACTATGCTTGCTTTGTTACAGGAAAGCTCAGTAAAAATAACGTGGAGTTCATACAGTGAATCATTTTAGATTAGTCTGAAAACAACTGCAAGAAAAAATAAAATTAAATAAAAAAGAAGAAAGCTTGAGGAAAGCTCAAGCAATCTTAATTCATGCTGATAGGACACTAACATGTTATATACATGAAAAGCTGTTGGTGTGAGGTTTGTAGCAGTTCATTTCTTCCCAAGGAGACTAGAAAGCTTTTCTTCTTACTTCTATTACTCAGGATATTTTTTTTTTTTATTATTACCCCTGTGTTAGTCACGGAGCAAGTCACATATCTGTTCAATGATATATGCACAAAAATAAAGACACTCGAGCAGAAAAAATCTTGAAACTGAATTGTCGCTATAACTTACTCAACAAAGGAGAACAAGGGACTGAACAGGACTGAATTACTGTCCTGGGTTTAGCTAAAACCCAGT
>NW_009693009.1:436-2233 GCF_000703405.1 Apaloderma vittatum | reverse complement strand
TATATAAAATTACTTTCTGTCTGTTTTCTGTGTGGTTTTTTTTTTCTTTTTTTTCCTGGCCATCTAGGTGAAGAATTTTTTATAAATGTGATTAGGAGTCATGCATGCCATTTCTTCATGTAATCAGTCTCACACACTAAAGTGAATACACACATTTAGCTATTTGAATGCAAGGTGTTAGCCGGCTCAGCTTGTGTAGGCATTTTTGCTGCTTCTCTGTAGTCTAAGAATCAAAGTCTTCACTGTGTCTATTGTGATGTAAAAAGTGTAATCTCCATCTGCAGGTGTATTGAGATGAATTTTACTGAAAAATTTCTTCCTGGCTGTCCTCGGTATTCACACACATGTGAATGAAGTCTTTGTACAATGATTATTTTACATACACTGTTAAAGTTCCTACCCTGAAGAGTTATAAATTTAAAATAACACCTGTAAATATTAACTTTAAATATTTTTTTAATCTCAAAGGATCCCTGGAAAGAGCATCTTGTTCAGAGCACTTGAATTCTGATGTTTTCTAATGTTTAATCAAATACTGGCATGGCAATTTTGAAAATGAACCTGAGTTAGATCCTGCCTTTAGTAGTTTACAAAAATTTGGAACTTGGCCTTACTGACACTATATTTTTCACTGGTACTGTTAATTCCACAGGTGAATATCAAGGAAAAAAAGTACTGTAAGCTACTATGGCTGAGCATGCACTTCCAGATAGCTGATTTTTTCTATTTTTATTTCTATTGAAACTAAACTTATAGAGAAAGCTCTTACAAAGTATAGCTATAAGGCAATTGCTGTTCTGTAATTGTCATTATTTAATCATATTATTACTCTTATTTGAGTATGGTGAATTAAAATGGAAGAGGAGTTACCTGAGAACTTGATGTTAGAGTTTGTTTAAATTCTCTGAGATAAAGGAGAACGAAGTATCCCCCTGAAGGGTTAGTCTGCTAGATATTTTTTGTAGAATAATATCTACTTTAATTAGTGAAGTTTGTACTCTCAGTACATCATATGCATGATCTGTAGTGTGAGAAAAACGTTCTCTTGTCTTTAGAATTATTTTCATACACATGGATCTAGAATATATACTTCAGTCATACTCAGTCTGGAATTAGATATTCGTATTACTAAGAGTAAAGCTCAAGCCTATGCTCAATTTGGAGACAGTCTTTCTGGCTAGCTTCACAAATTTGGGGAAATTTTTTGTGTTCCATTTTACAGAGATCCTCAACAATTAGAACTATGAATTTCACTTTATACTCAGGAAGAATAGTGCAAGGCCTAAAAGCACTTAAGTCAGTTTTCTGCAGGGGACAAGCAATCATCTGATACTCCACAAGAATGCAATTTAATTATTTCCTTTTTAAAAAAAAAACTATTTTTTTAAGCATCAGATACAATCCAAGAGACCAAAAAAAGCCTTATGATGAAAGTATACTGAATACATTTAAGAAGGCAAAACCGGAAGCATGTACTATGTTTTATTCTGGACACAGAAGTCACCTAGATTTATATCTCTCGTTCATTTGACCATGCTGGTATAGCTGAGCAAATTTCCTCAGGTTAGACATATTGTCAAAGAGCAAAAACTAGCTAACTCATTTTCAGATTTTTACGTTATATATTTCTAAGGTGTCCAGTTTTATTGTGTCTAAAATGTACACAATTAAGAAAAATTGATAGTATCTTGGATAAATATAGAAATGACAGACCTCTGAGAACTCAGATTTTATTGCCTTTTTTGTTTTTGTATTGGGTTGGCCTGGCCGGATTTTGGTGGCAGCAGCGGGTGGAGC
>NW_009693009.1:0-280 GCF_000703405.1 Apaloderma vittatum | reverse complement strand
AACATATTTAAGAATGGGGAAAAAGAACTGCAGCATAACAGCTGGCACAGAGATGGAGGAGTGAGAACATGTAGACACACCAAGGTCAGTAAAGAGGGGGAGGATGTGCTCCAGGCGCCAGAGCAGAGAGCCCCCTTGGTCGTGGTGCAGACCATGGTGAAGCTGGTTGTCCCCCTGCAGTCCGTGGTCAGGGTGTAGATGTCCACCATGAGGACCACCGCATAGATGTCCATTGTGCAAGGAATCCAGACCGTGTGGGTGGATGCCTGAAGGGGGCTGT
>NW_009693008.1:0-413 GCF_000703405.1 Apaloderma vittatum | reverse complement strand
TGTTCGCTCTCAGGGGTAACCCATTGGAGGCATGTCAACCAATAGTAACATACAAACATGATCGTGCAGTCAAGGTTCCAAAAATCTCTAATTCTTTTGGCTCCCTGCCTTTTGGTAATTTGGTGGCCCAGTCAAAAAACCCTAGGGTGCAATTTTGCATACTGCCATTACATTTCTTTGTCACAGATGACCCTCCCATGCCACGCTGAGCTACTAACAAATGTGCTTCTGAATCATTTAATGGAACACCTATTAAGCAGGTATGAAAAGGCTGATAGGACTGAGCAAGAGAAACACAAAAGCTACTCTGGTTAAGTTGGTGCATCAAAGTCACACAAACATTGGTCCCATGCCAGGTCGGTGGGATGTCACGAGGTCTTCTGGGAATCCAGAACAGGACGCATGCAACGAGC
>NW_009693007.1:0-5631 GCF_000703405.1 Apaloderma vittatum | reverse complement strand
TTTCAACCTTTCTTCTAGACTTGTGGAGGGGAACAGTCAAAAAATACTTCAAAAAACATACATTCGTTACCTTACAAAATCCTTTTTTGATTGTGCTGAAGTCTGGCAAAACATAATCTACCATTACAGTATTTTCCTCTCCTTTCAATCTGAAAGAGAAGAATGTTAAATATATCAGAATAAAGAACAAGTTCTAAATCCCAACTGTTTTATACTGACAAGACTTCCTTTGACTTAACTGGAAAATTTCCTGATGATGAGTATAGTTTTATTTGTTTGTACAAACAGATTATTCAGAAGTACCAACTTGCACATTTAGTACCATTGTATACCTACTTGGCAATGTCCATGTCCTTGTAGAAATCTTGAGAAACGTAACACACGTCTTCTTTCACTTGATTAATTACATGCGTTTCATCCATAACATGTAACTGCCTGTGAAACAAAACCACAGAAGTTTCAGAATAATTAAGTCTTATCATTACGTGCCCAGTTTTCCACTGGAGATGAGCAAAATGGAGATGACAGTTTTCAAATCACAGAAAGCTACCGTGTCAATACCTAAAATGTGTATCATTTACAAAATCATTCCTGGCCTACTGGAGTTTAATATTTTTCTATTTCACAGTTCAATAAATACAAAAATCCACCTGCATTTCCCCAACACCTCTGTAACAAGTACAACCATAATCCTGCAACTACCTCTCCTAGCAAAGACCTCTACCTAGAGAAAAGTCCAAGCTAAAGGATCCTAATGGAAAGTTGATCCCACTGAATTTTGTTTGTGGTTCAGTTAGCAAACTGATGACCTACTGAGACAGCTCAGAAAATAGGTAAGGACTTGTGTAACTCTGAACACACAGGTAACCTCAAAAATTTCAAAAGCATGGCTCTTTAAAACAGCCTAATTCTTCAAAGAGCTTAAGCTCTTCTTAATTCATCTTGACCTTAAGATCAAAATGGCAGCTAGCAGATTATAAAACAAAGATTCCATTCTCTTCTAAACAGCACCTAATCTAAAATTTACAGAACCAGTAAGAATATCCCCATAAGCTTTTAGCTCATTTCATACCAGATCTCAGAATGATGATCAGCACACTTTACCTGTAAGAGATTATCTCCTTTAGATGGTTGGTTAAGAGTTTTCCTCCAACATTAATCCTACAAAAAAGCAATAACACAAGGAATTCTGTCATTATTATCTTCAGGCACAGCAAACAATTCTTCTAGAAAATATATACTGCTGCTTACCTGATGATTGCCTCTTTCTTCTTTTTACTTCTACAATAAGGTACAATGTGTGTAAAAGAGTATCCACTATCCACAATGATACAACACAGCTCGGATGGATTATCCCGGAAATACCTGTGCGCACTAAGAGCTCCAGCTGAAATATAGAAAGTTTCATTCCATTTTTATATGAATATATACTTTTAGAATTCACATGAAAATGTACTTGCTTCATATTTTAAATGCCTTTGACAGACTTCCAAGGCCTCAGTAAATAATACTACAGCCAACACATGAATTAATTTTGACAGTGGATAAAATTAAGTTTTGTGTATGTCCCTATTTGTTCTTTTTCAATAATTCCAGTCCAGTTTCCACTACTAAAGTGCAAGCAGACAGACGACATCAAAATGTATCAAACCTATCTAAAGGGATATCCTACGCCCAGCTACCTGTTAAAAAGGTTGTGACGTTATCTACGCATTCCCTGTAAGACACCACACATTTCATGACTGCGATGCTGGATTTTATTTGTTAGTACACAACAAAACCAAACAAAAAAACCACCTCCACTCTCCCCTCAGTAACGGAAAGCTATCAAAGACTTTGTGCAAATTCTAGGTAGACATTCTCAAATAAAGTAATTTTTTACTATCTTGATATAAATATGCGTGTGCATGCATGCATGCTTATCTATCTATTTATTTACAAGGTTAACCTTCAGTATACATAAAGGTGAATGAGAAGGGGACAGACTCACCATTTACTCTAAGAACTGCTTGAAATTGATATTCTTCAAATAGAATTTCATTCATGGATTCTTGTATTGAACTGAAGTTAAAATAAGGTTCAGTGATAATAATATTGGTATCTACAAAATCCACCTATGAAAAATACATTGAGATCGTTGTTACACAAAACTTTGAAACTAACACTCCATTACCATATTTTGCAGCAGTTGAAGATCATGTAAAATTGAATACATGACTATCACTTGCCCCATCTGTGGGTAGAAGCCAGGCTTTCAAAGTTTCACTTTCTTTAAAAGATTTCATGAGCAGTGATACAGCTTTATCAAATTAATGGGCAAAAACATAATAGAAGGGAACAGCTTCATACATATTGTGCTCCTTTTGCCATCCTTACGAAGTGTAAACCAACATTTTAAAGAGAAACCAGTAAAGGAACACTACAATACTGCTGTAAGATACTTTACACTTCAGATACAAAAAAGTCAGTCTCTTCCAGCAACTCAGCACTTGCATCATAGAACTACTTATCTAATAACTAGTGATCAAGTCCTGTGAATCAGGATAAACTCCTAGAATCAGTGATAAAACTCCCAGTGACCTCTAATGCAGGCAGCAAAACATCCTGGTCCTTCTGCACTTACTGATAACCTCAGACGACTCTAGGACTTCAGAGGGTTACGTCTATCCTAACTGGATATGGCCCACTTCATGAAAAAGAATTAAAAACACATTCTCCCTGAAATCAAAACTAAATTGAATCGAGTTCCAAAACCAAAATGAAAGCTAAGTATCAAAAGCCAGCATCGTTTATTTTTATGTATGAGACTAACATATTTTGACGTATTACTTTCATTCTCAGTACCATTCCGCCTCCAAGGTGTTGCAAAACTCAAACTTTCAGAGTATATGATTTTTTCAAAAGAAAAAATAAAAGGAAGCCTTACTATAATTCCTGTGCTAAATCCAGTTTGTCCGATAAATAAGAAAAATTTAGTATCACATATTTGTATTTTATACATTCAGCTTACCCATAGATAGAAAATGGTTAGCCAAAGATGGTGACTTGGTACTGTGAACCTTTTTAAATTTTTAATCATGTATTCACTTCTTTTATCTTTTCACAGAGACAGCACAAATGTGCTTTTTTAAACATTTTGTTTACTGCACCTAGGCTGTCACTCTCATTTACATCAACAGTTTCATCACCTCAAAACCAGCATCAAGTTGAGAAAACTTAACAACTTTGGATATTCTAAGCCTCAGGCAGTTCTGCCTAAAGTCTACTAACTTGAACTCTTAATTATATTGATGTAAATTTCATAACATTAATGAACTAAACTCAGTATGAATGCACAAAAGACTACAAAATATAAACTGGTTTTTTTAATTCCTAACCACAGCTCAAAAAATGTTCTTCATATTGCAAAAAAAAAAATCCCTGTGATTTCTAATTGAAGGCACTTTCAAAGAGAACAGTAAACCAGCTCTATTTAATATTTGATGTACTTACGTTAATTCCATTTGTCAGTACTTAACCTACAAAAAAATCTGTAATTAAAAAAAAAAGGCTCTTACTTGATACATTTCTTTTCCAAAAAGATAATCCCAAACCTGTCTCTGGACATCCCAGTTGACCAAGTAGCCCTGTAGGAATTTAGAAAAAAAAATATACTACTTGGAAACTAAATAATAATTTAAAAAAAATTACTAGGAATCAAAATATGTCAAATGACTGACAGACTGGCAATATAAAGAAATTTGAGAGTCTAAGTTCACATTCCTATGCTAAGGAGTAAATGTTACATAGGATAAATAATGCTACAGATATTCCCCATCAATATGTTAATTACTGCACTACAAAACAATGTAAACTCTGTTTCCTGTATACATTAGTCTTGACAGAAGTCAAGAGTCTGACCTCGGTGCCAGAGAAGGTTATGGAGGAGATCATCTTCAGTTCTGTCACATGGCACGTACAGGACAACCAGGGGATCAGGCCCAGTCAGCACAGGTTTATAACAGCTTGACTAGCCTGCCCTCCTTCTACAACAAGGTGACCCACTTGGTGGATGAGAGAAAGGCTGTGGGTGTTGTCTACCCAGAGTACTCTTTGCTGGGTGAAAAATGGGCTGGATGGCAGTACCCAAAGAGTGGTGGTGAACGGAGTTAAATCTAGTTGGTGGCTGGTCACAAGTGGTATCCTCCAGGGCTCAGTATTGGGGCCACTTCTCTCCAATATCTTTATCAACGATCTGGATGAGGGGATCAAGTGCACCCTCAGTAAATTCATGGATGACACAAAACTGGTGGGACTGCTGATCTGCTTGAGGGTAGGAGGTGTCTACAGAGGAACCTGGACAGGCTGGACCAATAGACCAGAGTTCAACATGGCCAAGCGCCAGGTGCTGCACTTCAGTCCCAACAACCCCAGGCAGCGCTGCAGGCTTGGGAAGCAGCTGGAAAGCTGTCCAGTGGAAAAGGACCTGGCGTTAGTGGTCAACAGCCGGCTGAATATGAGCCAGCAATTGTGCCCAGGTGGCCAAGGCGGCCAACGGTATCCTGGTCTCTATCAAAAATAGTGTGTCTAAAAGGACTAGGAAAGGGATTGTACTCAGCACTGGTGAGGCCACACCTCGAATCCTGTGTTCCATTTTGGGCCCTTCAAGAAAAGGACACTGAGGTGCTGGAGCATGTCCAAAGAAGGCCAACAAAGCTGGTGAAAGGGTCTGGAAAACAAGTCTTATGAAGAGCAGCTGAGGGGACTGGGTTTGCTCAGCCTGGAGAGAAGGAGGCTGAGGGGAGACCTTATCACTCTCTGCAACTACCTGAAAGGTTGTATCAAGGTGGGTGTCAGTCTCCCAAGATCTAACTGATAGGAGAAGAGGAAATGACCTCACGTTGCACCAGGGTAGGTTTAGCTTGGATACTAGGAAAAATTTTTTTCACTGAAAGGGTTGTCAACCACTGGAACAGGCTGCCCATGGAAGTGGTTGAGTCACCATCCCTGGAGGTATTGAAGATGTCTAGATGTGGTGCTTAGGGACCTGGTTTACTGGTGGACTTCACAGAGCTAGGTTAATGGCTGGACTTGATGATTTAATGTGTTTTTTACAACCTCAATCATAATCATAGAATGGACTCGGCTGGGACGGCCTGGCCTAGGCTGGAAGGGACCTTAGAGATCATTTAATCCAACCTACCTGTCACGGGCAGGGACGCCACCTCTCAACTAGATCAGGCAACACGTGGGGGCGGAATGGGAATCGAACCCGTGACCTTGGCATTGTTAGCACCACGCTCAACTGACTGAGCTAACTGGCTCAATGATTCTATGATTGTTAAATTTCACATTGTTGAATTTGATTCTTCTATAATATTACACATAAATCTGCAGCTGGGTCACACTGTATGAAAACTATTCCTTAAAACAATTTTACACTTGACTATAATGTTAAACTCAGGACGTCTCACTTACTTTTTGAAAAGGCAGAATGTAAAAAAGACCAGAGGGATCTTTAATTTCATCCAGTTGATTTGCCGTAAAGGTTTTCAAGCGTGCAGTCTTTGATCTGAACTGACAGTTGGGAATAACGCTGGAAAAGATTGGGAAATTTTCTCTTCAGCAAGACACAAGCCACAGTCGTTGTAT